>NC_143550.1:96758030-96912424 GCF_054136105.1 Typopeltis vanoorti | reverse complement strand
TTCATATTCCTTCCACAACGTCTTTTTTTTGTAGCCCTTGCTTTATACCGCTATTCATCCACTTAATCCCTACTGGGTTTATCCTCCTGATCTTGGGTCATGCAGTCTGATACCGCCTTCTCTCAAACACTCCCTGACCACTTTCCATCCACTACTGATATTTATTCCTTGTAGTTCTGCATAATTTCTCTTTTGGCTGAGAATTCCACATGTTGAGAAACCTCCAAGAACAAGACTGTGTGGTTACTTTCTCTGATCGCAGGAGGAGTTGCTACTATGTTTATGGATAGATCTTCTGATACTATTACCAGATCTAACGCTCTCAAATTCCTTGTCCCTCCCCCCCATCCTCCATCACGTTCTGTTTCAGGTAATTATCCCTTTAATAACTGTATAAATTCTATTTCCATATTTCAGTGTATTCATTCCTCCTTTAAATCTATATCCTCAGAATAGAATTGAAGTCTCCAATGATAACTGCTGAACCTGCACTCGTTGTTCTAATCTGCCGATGCATGGCATCCACATCTTCCTCTAGACCTCCAGGTCTATAGCAGTAACGGACAATATATTTTCTTATTGCCCTCTATCTCAACCCGGACACCCTCAAATGAACTGTTTCCCTCAGATCTACAGTGCTGTTAACTTCTATTTTTGTCATTAATAATATCCCTCCTCCTGCCCCGTTCCCTGTATCTTGTTTGAAAATACAATACCCTCCATATCCTATCCTTGCAACTACATCTCTGTCAACCAGAGCTCTCTGATGCCAATAATGTTTTTAGCCACGTCGAGATGACTGATGCCAGAAACTTCTCTCCTCTATATCTAATACTTCTGACATTCGTGTACATGCATTTTAACATCTCTTTGTGCCATCATCACCCTTGCAAAATTTTATTACCAGCCCATTTAGATTCGAAACATAGAAAACTGCACTCAGCTGTTCGCAGTCATTTCCATACCCAACTCGTTCATTCTGTCAACTCTGTCAAGAGAACTATATCATCAACAAAACATCAGTATGAATGATGAGTCTGAATCTTTCCATCAATTTTAACTCCTCCATTCTTCATTGTTCAATACATGGAAAACTTCTAAGGCGAATGTAAAGAGTTTTGTAGATGTTGTAGATGTTGAAAAAGTTTACTATATATATATATATATATATATATATATATATATATATATATATATATATATATATATAGTAAACTTTTTCGAGGTAAATACAGGAATAAGACATGGACATGTATATATATATATATATATCAAGGTTTCTATGTATGTTTCTACTGATGTTCTGAGTTTTAAAAGTGATTCTAGGAAGTTTCGATGCAGTCAAATGCTTTTTAATGGTTCACAAAGGCCAAACAGAAAGGTTTATTATATTCATTTGTCTTTTCTGTAATTTGCCTACGAGTATAAATGTCATCATTGGTACCAGAAATACATCTAATTCCTGCCTGTTCCTCTGATTGCATATACTCGATCTGAAGTTTATTACTTTTGTAAATATTTTGTACACACACACACACACACACACACACACATATACTGCAGATAAGTAACCAAGACACTTGTAGGTTTTGATATTTTCATTATTTTCACCTTTTTCGTAATTAATTATTATTGATGCTTTGTTCCATGCTTCTGAGATTTTTCTCTATTTTAGAACAGAGTGTGAAGAGTCTTGTCAAGTAATCAGTCACTGTCTTCCCTCCGTATTTCAATAATTCCGCTTGAATCCCATCTTTTCCGGCAGCCCTTCCATGTTTCATTGTTTTCAAAACTGCCTCAACCTTTTCTGTCGTAACTGTTAACACAGCCAAGTTACAACTCTTCTTCATGTTGATCGCCTCTCAGCCTTCATCCAATTCTTTGCTCTAGTAACAAAATAAATTAATTAAAATTACTGAAATAAAAAGATCGAAACTCATGAAGAGCTATTTCGTTTTTTTGTCAATCCCAAGTTACAAATTCTTCATTTATATCGTCTGATAAAATTTTAACTGGCGGTTTTGCGTCTAATTTGAGTTTCCACCTAAGATCACTACCTCCGAATCGTAGAAGTATGGTTCAGTAGAACCAACTAAAACTCGAAAACTGTGTCCAGTTTTCGTTAGTTCCAGAATTTTTTTTTTCCATCCAGAGATTAAGCATTATTTTATCAAGTCACTTCAGGTTTCCATATAACATGATGATGGTCTTACACTGGGCATTGAAAACCATCCACAATCTAAAAATATCCCAAATTTCCATAAAACAACGGAATTCAAAAATTCTCAAGTGTACGTTGGAGAGAAAGGAGCTACACATTTATGCATAGTTAAGTTGTAATGTAAAGCTAAACAATCCCAAATTAATGACCCTCTACTTTATTTTAGGAAATAGAGGAAATTAAATTTAAAACAAACTAAAACGTACGTGAACATCCTCGAATAGAGTGAACTTAAATTACACCATTTGCCATGACTAGACCACCGGACAGTTTGCTCTCATGCATGCGTACCACAACATGTAAAGATTTCTTATTTTTCTATGGCACATACATTCAGATCCAGTGGAATTAAGTTCTGGTCATCTGACTTTGACTTTTGAAGCGCACTCTGACGTCGATTATATCACTGTAGACAAAACTGTTCTAATTTAGCCAAATCATTAGTAATATTACGCAAGTAAGATTAATAATTCACAGTACTCATCTTTACTCATCTTTCATAATTTTAAGATTATGTTACTTTTCGAAATATTAAAGAAATTCGGGTTATACTTATTAATTGGAATTATGTGGTACATTATAGTGTGAAGCACAACATCAGTTATGGAATCCAGCTGTGTTGTGTAAATGTGTCTGCTACTGCTGTCTATCACTTTTTCTTTTTATCACGCGCAACTCTGAGAACAGGTACGGTTAGAATTTAATGTCACATAATGTCACGTTCAAGATAAATATAGTCGGAAATCTGAAAAACCAAACAAAACCGAATTCCAACCAAAACTTGTGTATATTAATTACAGAGTGCGTGATTCTAGTTGACATTTTTTAGGAGCAGCCTTCACCCACCCTTCGGCAGATCTAGGTCGGAAGGAATTCCTAATTAAACAAGCATGATGACAAGGGCAACATGCAACCTTCACTGTTTATTGAAAACTCACTGTTGAGGTTCACCACTAGCGGAGCTTATAAAATCCAAGTAAAGCAGGACGTGAATATTAGATATAGGAAATTAAGAAGGGATGTTAAATATTAAATATTAAAACCAGTTCATGGTCGCTTTCCATAAAAAGAACTCGTTCTTTCTCGATGACGCACTATTTTATTTATTTTTATGCTTTTGTTAGTTGCTTTATTCATTTAAACATAAATCAACTATGCGAAACTAATTACAAGTAAAATCATAGACAACGTCTTATGAACACATTACAGAACGAACTAAATCTGTTATTTTTTGGTAGCCTAAGCACGTATTTACAGACGGAAGGAGAGAGAGAGAGAGAGAGAGAGTGTGTAAAAATACCTTTTTCAGATTCTGAATTAGGATTCTGAGGTGGCAATTGTTTTTTCACGGCGTATTATTACTTACTAGAACTGGAAACTAGAACTGACCATATAGGAACATTCTGTAGACACTACTTTCAAAGTAATATTGCAGTTAAAAACCTAAACGAAAACAAAGAGTAGATCATTAGTCCTGATTGCGATGGGTTAACTGGAGGAAACATCCTTTTATTTATGGCAGGAAAGGTTTCAACTTGGAACTTCCGATGATAGGAACATTTCCTGAAGACTTTAGATATAAAAGGAATTTTAGTTCATTTCATGTCGAAAGTCATAGGCTTTTCTAAAGGAAAACTTCGAATTTGACTGCTTAGAATAACATAGCACGGAATGCTCTCGATGCAATCACAGGGAATGACACTGCAGCGGTAAATAAAATCGAAAGAATATAAATGAATAAACGGAAAGAAAAACAACTGCATATTTCGTACTATGCTTTATTAAAGAGACTCAAATTAGTTTAGTTTCTTTTTTTTTAAATACACCACGAACAATTAAGACAACTATTATTCAATTTGAGCAAAAAGAATTTATTTCAATAACAGTTCTCTCTCTTTCTGTGTGTGTGTGTGTGTGTGTGTGTGTGTGTGTGTGTGTGTGTGTGTGTGTGTGTGTGTGTGTGTGTGTGTGTGTGTGTGTGTGTGTGTGTGTGTGTGTGTGTGTGTGTGTGTGTGTGTGTTCCAAGAACACACTTGGTAATTACTTGAAATTAACTGTGACTTGTTCTTTCACGTTATCTCTATAATGAACATCGGATGGCATGAGGTCTAGAGACGGATATTTTGGTTGGAAGTTTATTCCCTCTACACGGAAATTGAGATGCTAGCAGAGGCGTTGCCTTTCCAAATAAATGGCTTCATCTGCTGCATACTGTTCTCTCCTGATTAACATTTCATGCTTCTCTCATCGCGTTCATTAAAAGGGCAGCTGTTTTCAATAACTATGTAATAAAGTAAAGACCTTAAAGCATTCAGAACAACAAAAGTATAATTCTTGTTTTTTTTAATAAAAAAACATGCAGTCGTACCCTTTCCATGTAATGCAAAGGGTAAGACTGCATATTTTTGAAAAGATTAGATTTTTGATTGAAAAAACTATTTTTTAGCAAGGAATTTCATCCTAAGACAGAATCAATGAAAGCAACTGACGCGTTTCGAGTTTCGAGTTTCGAGTTTCGCTTTCAGCTATTAGAATGCAGTTCTGAAAGTTGACTTGAAAAAATCATAAATAATTCTCTAACTGCTTTTATTCTCCAAAGGTTGTAGGTGGAGGTACATTAGCCCTAACTAATATTTTTTAATAACTAGAAAGCAGCCAGTTCCATTCTTCAAGCATTGACTGATAATGAGACTACTTTACACTCGTTATCTGTAAGAGTATTGTCTCTAATAGTGTGAGTTCTATGGTTGATTTTTCTGGAGATAAGTCGTTAAAATCCTGAGTTCCCCGATAAAAATTCCTACTTGCCCGTTCCATCTTGGATGACTAGCTAGGAAAATTGAACGTAGAAGTCTTTCGTTTGGTGGCTCAGAGCTATGGATCGAAATGTCATTTCCATACAGGCACCTTTGTCAACCTAATTAAAAAAAAACAACTAATACTAAATATTGATAAAAACTAGTATATTATTCCAGTCAAAACTTGAGAAAGGTTCCTATATTTGTGAGCTCTACCTGCCTAAGAACTACCACGGTTTTACTTCAAAAGTTATGTTTGTTTTTTTACTAATTATTTAGATTTAACAGCTGGGTATCATATTTTCAGTAACACTGACTCTAAAGAGATTACACACCATGCAAAGTTACCTAGATACTTTCTTTCAAATACAAATAATTCTTTATATATATATAAATAAAGATATATGTCACCATTTCATAAACTTACTTACCTTCTCCCTTTCATTTCCCACGATGCAGTTTTTTTTCCTAAGATTTTAATATTGCTATTCTTTTTTACCCGCCATTTTTCTGTGTATCAGATTTCAGACCCAATTCCAAATGATATTGATGAAATAGGATGCGCATGCAATTATAGTCTATATTATTTTCAAAATTTTTAAGGATTAACGTACGGACTAATGCGTAAGGTCAGATTTAGGTATTTTTGTGCCCTTTAAATTTCTCCCTTTATCAGGAATTTATAATTTCTCTTTAGCTCTTCTATCAAATTCCTCTTCTGGATAAATTCTCCTCCACTTGGCCATTCAAATCTTAAGTAGGCATAGATTGTTTGCATATATTATTACGAGCATATGCAAATGTCATCCTTGATTATTTGATACAAATTACCAATGTAGAATTTTTTATATATATTGATTCCATGCATGAGCTCATCAGGGCTATAGTACAGATGAGTGCTGGGAAAGAAGTGTATCGTCATTTATCTTGAAGAGTAGCATACTTTAGTTATTTGAGAATACGTCATGAGGAAGAATGTTCCAGAACACAGAGGTAGATGCAATGAAACATGAAAAAGAAATGCAAGTTCGGTGTGCTTGCAGTTGTTCTCAAAAGGAATGTTGAACAGCCGCTGCTCTTGTTTTAACAGACTCAACGGAAATTGGAAGAATGTTGGTTGTCAGTTCATTGGAGCAGTGACCATGAAAGTGTTAGAAAAGTTCTCAGAAAAAGAGTGAAAAATAGCATCTTAAGCGGAAGAGAGTATCTAGTTTTTTAGAAGCAGAGGACGCTACACTATCTACCAATAATTGTCCGGACACTTTAGCAATTTACAATTGATACCAGCAGGCAAACCCTAATATCGAGTATATCCACCTTTGGCTTGGAGTAGGTTCTATCATTGAAAAGTAGAAGATGCTTTTGGTCTTGCGTGCATAGACTGTGTAAGAAAAATAAAACAAATTGAAAATTGCACTCTTATAATTTGCCAAAGTATGAATACTGAATAAAATTATATAATTGTCACTTACACGAAAGTTTTGCAGATCAAGTGCTTAACGCATTATACAAAAAGTACGAAATACCACTAATAATAAAATCCACTAATGGCTTTTAATACCAAAGGAAGTAGACAGAACTCTTTTAGCATTAAATGATTTTTGGAAATCGGTGAGAAGCCAGTCTCTATTCTTGACCACAGACGGTATACTTGATCTCAGAGCTATTAGTGATTTGAATACATTCGGACGAGAATGTCACGGATAACTGCCGCCATTTGCTATTGCCAACCTTAACCCCTAGTGGTAAAATGTGTGAACTCGATATCAGCACTTTTCTGAGTTGTCAAATTAAAATCCGAAATTTCTGGAGATAAAAATCCCATGGTTGCAATAGAGATAGACTGACTTTGGATCTGGCTGAAAAAGAAACGAAAATAAGTTTCTCTAATCAGCGATTAGAATCGAGTTTGTGCCGATTCTAGTTATTCTTATGGTAATTTAACTATGGAAGCTGTCGAGTTACTACTCGGATACTCAGGCACATATAATAGTAACAATAATTTTTAAAACAACATTTTATTATCTTTGAAGTAAAATTACATACAATGCTGTAAAATTTAGGCAGCAGTACATTTGGTTACAAGTTGTTCAGTAAAAATCACAGTGAATGTTATTATAAGTGGCATATTTCATTGAGAGTATTAAAGTAACTCACATAATAGCAGAATTAATATATTATTATTACTAATAGAATGGTACAGAAAGGGGGAAGAAAACTAAGAACAGAAAAAAAACTCACGAGCATGTAACGACGAAATGCAATAATCGAATTATTTTACTCTATAATATTATAATTATAGAGTAAAATAAAGTGAAAGAATGGGAAAATTTATGAAGTGAGCTTGGTAGTAGTAGTAGTAGTAGTAATAATAATAATAATAATAATAATAATACCTGTGTAGCCCTGTGGAAGTGGCGTTTGTATCAACTACACTAGACAGCCTGAAGAAAGACCGTTTTACATTCTATTCTAGTCACCGACAAGAGGAACATTTTATAAGGCTATTTTCTTGTGATTCCCGATTTAACAATATCTGGAACGATCAAGCGCGGTTTTTAACTCCCAAAAGCACCGTATTTTCATTACTAAAACTATTAAAAAAAATCTGCGTAGAACCGACACTATTTCAGACAATAATATACTTCATTATGAAAGCGAGATGGCGGCAATTATCTGCCGTCTCTTCACCAGATGCCGTTTAAAATTATTGATAGTATTGGTCCTTCTACGTCTGATTAGCTAACGGTGGAATTTGACTTTCCCCTTAGGCTCCGAAAGTTAATAGGGCTATGGCCTCATTTACTCCGTTTGGAGAATAAAAGGCAGACGAAACTTCTTACAGGTTTGAGTTTATTTGACCCTTTTTCAGCGAGTGCTCAAATTAGTTAATATTTTGGGGTAGCGATCCCCCGTTCTATATACAGTAGTTTTATGCATTCGCTAAAATTTAGATGACAGTTTCAACAGAAATAGAAGGCAAGCAGTAATGAGTTTTTCAAGCTAGTATTCCTTATTGAAAGTAGATAAAAAAATCCATTAATGTTATAAAATATTTCTTTCTCGTCAGTTTTGTAATGGTTTTTCCAAAGCGATAACTTTTTTATGATACATATGAAATGAAACACGGTGATATTTAATTTTCTCATAGTATCGGAAAAGTTCTTAAAGCGAAACGTTTAGTCTGTTTTGAAAAATGCGATAAAATAGCTAGCTAGTCATACATTTTTCAAATATGTTCGTAAAGATGATAACCAGCGAAATGTTAAAACGTATTAACTTCGCTTTCAACGCCATTAATCGATAAACAGCCGCAATCCAGCCTGCATCTTATTGCTCCAATCTAAACTAAACGATGGTTCTAAAAGTTTCTCTCTTTATCTGTCTTCTATAAGTTACTTATGATCTGATATAATGTTTTGATAATACTTATCGGGTAGCACAAACGATTAAAGTTTATATGCGAAACTATTTCCTGTAAGATTCTGCCTCATTTTAATCAGAGAATTATTATTATTATTATTATTATTATTATTATTATTATTATTATTATTATTATTATTACGTGACCCCTCCAAAGAATAAGACTCATATCGCTGGAGTGCATTCCACATTACACATTTCAGCCACACTATTTAATCCTCCATCGACAGACTGCATCACTATTCACAATATACATATTATGTTATCTTCTTATTCATCATCCATTTTCTGTCCACTGATGGACAAAGGCCCCGACGAATCTCCTCCATTAGCCTTCCTATGCCACAGGGTTCCAGCCGTCTCTTTAATCTCATCCTCCCACCGTTTCTTTAGTCTATCTATAGCTCTCTTTTCTTCTTTAGGATACCTTTCAGAGACAACATTGTTCATTTTTTAGCGTTACTCCTTGCAGTATGACTTGCTCATTGCCATTTGGATCTTTTAATGGCTGAGATTATGTCTCTTACCCCAGTCTGATCAGTGACCCAAGTATTAAAGTAATACCTTTCCATTTTCTTATGAGTAATCATTAACTTGTTGGGCAATTTTTGTAATCAAAGTCCATGTTTTACTTCCCTATGTCATGATTGGAAGTATACAACAGTCGAATATTTTTATTTTAACGCAGATCGGAAGGCTTACTTGAAGTACTTCAGGATTTTTTCCAAAGGCTATTGAACAAGTTGAATTCTATGTATAATTTCTTCTTCACAGCCTCCCCCTATACTGTAATCTTTAGTCCTTGGTAAACACAGGAGATTTTTATATTAATTTCCGTTCCATTTGTAGTAGCTTTTTGGTGATGTATTTATTATACATTACCTTTGTTTTATCTTTGTCATTTGTTGAAGTTCTTATGCAGAGCTTCTTAAAAAGACAATGTTATTAGCAAAAACGCAGCAGATTTATTTTTTTCCCATTTGCTATAATTCCTCTATTTTTCCAATCCAGATACTTTAAAATTTCTTCCACAGATGTTGTAAATCTAAGCTATCCACGTTCACTAATAATAATAAATATTGTAAATATGGGCAAAAAAGTTATAAATTTATCGAAAATTATATATTAAAAAAAATTTGTCTATATTATATATACAAACTTGCCTACCACCTCAGTTCACACTCCACAAAAGCAAAACAGATGGGACTCAGAAAACAAAAATAACAACTCAAGACAAGTAAATCAAGCAGGGGTTAAATGGATGAATAACACCATTAAGCTTGAGCTGTAAAAAAAGAAACAAGTGCGGAGGGAATTTAAGGACAAAGATGACCTGCAGGCCCATGAACAGTATAAAGCACAGGCCAGAAAGGTAAAAAAGCGGATTCTGAAAGGAAATTAGTCACGCAGGCTAAAGAAAATCCCAAACAGTTTTTTCGATATGCTGCAAGTAAAAGAAAAAATGTGCACGGCAAAATGCCGATGGTAGGGAGGAAACTGAATCAGTTCATATAGTGGAATTACTGAGTGAGCACTTTGCAAGAGTATATATCATCCAGGGTGATACTGCAGGAATGAAGGAACCAATAGCTTATACGGGAATTATTGAATTTGAATACATCTGTGGGATTGGTATACCCGAGCTGGTAAACCATACCAGCTCGGGTCTTACGCGAAGCGGCTATCGAATTGTCAGTGCCCTTGACCATTTTGTTTAATTTAAGTCTCGGGTCTGGGTTAGTTCCGAGGAGCTTGGAAAGAGGGGAAAATAGTTCCACTGGATAAAGGAGGTTCCAAGACTGCTGTTGCAAATTACCGACCGATCAGCATATCACGAGTCGTTGTGAAGGTTTTGGAGAAAGTAGTCAAGAGAAAAATACAGGAATGGATAGACGAAAATTGGATACTGTATGGGGAACAGCATGGTTTTGTGAAGGGTAGATCATGTCTCAGTAAATTGCTCACGTTTTATAACACAGTGACTGCTGAACTGGATAAGGGTAATGGGTTTACAGTGATAGTGCTGGACCTTGTTAAGGCATTTGACAGGATACCACATGGAATTCTAATCAGTAAACTGCAGCATATGGATATAGGGTTGGTGAGATGGACAGGAGGGTGGTTGATGGAGAGATATCAGAGAGTAGTTTATTCAGGAGTAGAGTCCAAAAGACGGCCTGTGACTAATGGTGTGCCGCAGGGTTCTGTTCTTGGACCACTACTGTTCAATTTGTTCATTAATGATATAGGAAAGGATCTAAGAGGAATTATTCATTTGTTTGATGGTGATGCCAAATTGGATAGAGCAATAGTGAATGCACAGGATATCAAAATTTTGCAGGAAGAATTGGATAGATTGGAGTTCTGGGCTAAGGAGAATGGATGTCAATTTAATGTGACAAAATGTAAGGTTGTGCATTTTGGGGTGAAAAGATTAGCAGCAGTAAACCACATTGGTGGAACTGTACTCCAGGAGATTGACGAGTCTGTTGATTTGGGAGTGTTGGTGGATAGGGAGTTGAAGTTTAGGAAGCACATTGCAAAAGTGGCTAAATCAGCTCATCAAATCACTCGGTTACCGAAGAATACTTTGACGAGCAGAGACAAGGAAGTTATTGTTCCTCTGTATCGAGTCTTGATAAGACCCCATCTAGACTATTGTGCCCAAATTTGGGCGCCAACGTTTCTTCTTGATGGAGAGGAGGTGGAGAGGATCCAGAAACGAGTGACCAAGATGATAACAGGTCTGTGGAATGAACCTTATGAGAACAGGTTGAAGATTTGTGGGTTGCTGAAATTGGTTGATAGGCGGAAGAGGGGTGATATGATTGAGACGTTCAAATTACTGAAGGGTTTCTATAAGATTAATTCAGAAGATATTTTTGAGAACAGGACTGGTGGTGGGAGGACTAGGGGCCACCCATAGAAACTGTACAACAGCGTGGTTAGCAATGATGTTAGAGCTAGGTTTTTACTTGGAGAGTGATGAACGAGTGGAATAAGTTGCCAGAGCCTGTTGTGGGTGCCATGACTGTGAATGAGTTCAAGGCGAAGTATGATAGATACTGTGTGGATGTTGAATAATTTTTCTTGACAAGATGTTTAGGGCCTCCCTCGATGAGTCTAAGGACTTCTTGGAGCTGCCCGTAATAATAATAATAATAATAATGACAAATGACAACGTTCAGTTGGATTGGTTGACACAATAACTAGTCACAGCCTCTAGGTGCTATTATCTCCAAGCTCACTCTGCCTCTCCTTCTGAGTAGTTTAAGACTACTACAACGCTAAGAATTTGACCCGCTGCGCCATCTGTACATCTTTTCAAAGGGATCAAAGATGTATGTATTTTGAACGCACACCCGGGCTATTAACGCGAATGGGATGCAATGTTTACGCGTTGAAAAGTGCCCGCTCCATGATGCATTAGTATATTGTGTTTACTTTTAGGAATAACACGAAGTCTGGAAACAATTAGGAAAGTCTTTAACGGGAATAAATGTAAAAGTGTAATATCGGTGATATTATTATTCGGTGGTTGACCGCACACTGGGAATATCGCTCCTGATATATATATATATATATATATATATATATATATATATATATATATATATATATATATATATATATATATATTTTGCCTGAAAATCCCTAATTTCGATAGGAACACCTTATTGCCTCGCATGAGATCATCGGCTAACTTACCTTCAGTTGAAAAGTATAAATTATCATCATGACGAGAATCCAACTGAGATCTTTTCTAGTCGAGTTCAAAGTTCGTGCCTTTTCAATTAGCCTAATATTGCTGCATCATCATCCTATTCTCAAACAAAAACTGATGTCGCAACTTTCCCATATTTTCCAAAGCATACACACCTCCGCATTTTGGCGGTCGTTATGCATATCTTTGAAATATATAGAGCCTGTTGTTTTAATAGTTGGGAAGAACAATTAAATTATATTTTGAAGGAAAAATGCAAATTCTTACTTCTAGTTTGGACTTTTTCGTTCTAAGATATTCAATTCCATCTTGCTTTTAAATTCTTTGTTTGAAAAGTTTATCATGTTACACCCCACACTTAATGGGGGGGGGGGCTGAAGGAGTGCCTAAAATAGTTCAATGTTTATCCCTAAAGCGAGTTTCCGAGATATGTAAAAATGCGTATTAAAAATATATATAAACATAAATAAAATATAATGAAAAATGATTTTAAAAAGTCGTTAGCCACCCACGGCATTGATTTACTATAAGTTTGCAACCTTTCCTGGGGTGGAGCCATATAATAAACAATTATAATGCACCTTAATATTAGTTATTGCCTATGAATCTATGAACATGTTCACTTATAAATTCCACAAATCATGATCAACTTCCACGTGTGGTTGCGAATAAAATTAGTATTAAAATCGCACTTCGTTACAACCACTGCGGTCGAGCTCCTGTGTAGAAAAATTGGTAGCTTAGCGAAAATAATTCGAAACTTTTGTTTTCTTCCTTCCTTTAACGATATCTTCGAATTTTGTATCCTATGGAGTCATCCTTTCCGCACGTTCTTCTCAAAAGTGGCAAAACGCACTGGAATCTTGTTTTCGAACTTTCACCACTACCAAACATTCCTCTTCTGGGATAAAAGAAGTGGCGTAGCAGTGTGGGGAAGGGGAAGGTCCTTCCCGGGCGGCACTTTGCATTTAAGAAATCTTGCCATACTGTCTATAGAACAGCAACTGAGTGATGAAATAGACTTCGACAATGTCATCGATGATCTTAATTATTATTATTATTTGACACCTCCAGGGAGTCCAAAGACTCATCGAGGGAGGACACCTGATCTTCAAACTCTGTCTCAACCACTCAATCCACCAACTGACACCGCAACTGCACCACCGTCATCTACCGCCAACCACCACCACCACTAGTATTTCCACAGATAAGTACAAACATCCATGCCCATGGCGGGATTCGAACACGCAGCCTTTCGGCTGGAGAGCGGATAAGCGAACCACTCGGCAAACAAGGATGGCAGAAAATTTTGCTAACAGAAAAGCAAGAAAAATAACATTTGAATGTTGGAATTAAACTTTTTCTTCAGAAATAAACATAGCATTTTAATTTATTTCGCTATACATCGGTTTGACTTTTTGTACTATTTTTGATGTGTATTGAGAGAGGCGGTAAACTCAGGGACTGCCCAGGACGGCAAAAGCTCTAGCTACGCCACTGGATAAAAGTATGAACAGTTGGTAACCACTTCCATAACATTATCATTTTTAATGAAAAATTTAAGTAATCGTTTGGTATATCATCGAGATGCCATAAATCTTCTTGTCTGACAAAGAGATAATAACCCTGTTTGAGTTTAAACTATGATTTTTGCGATTATATAAAAGGTTTGGCATGAAAGTGAATACTTTTGATATTTCACGATATTACACAGCAGTTTTGATGATGCAATAACAAACCATTCGGACACCGGCGTTAATTAAAATGCTTTTCTCAAAAATTTTTGAGGTATTGTTATTATATAAACATGTCAGAATATAAAAATGAGAGGTTAATCCTTAATATATCTTCGCATCTTTCAGGCAGATAGAGAAACTATTATAGTCCAAGCTACTAAATAGCTCGAAAGAAGTTCTGAAACTAACTTCCCTCCCTCTTTGCAGAGAAGTCTGAAGAAATTACATACTTTGATTGAAAAAAACCTAGATTGTAATCCCTTCTAGTCAGGACGTCGAAGTCGTAGCTTAGGACAATTTTCCACGTCCCCAACAATTAAGAATAATTTGATAACTCCCGTGCTTATGGGAAATAAAATATGCTAGCAACGTCATATCCCTTATAAGACTGGAGCTTTAAGAGTTTTCAACCGAAAGCTAATTAGCCAGTCTGATATAAAAATGCTTTTCCTTTTTGAAAACTCGGGATTTATTATTATTATTATTATGCAAAACAGAAAGCCGACTGAAGAAAATGTGTAATTGACATCAATTATATATTCACCTCATAAGCTTTAAGTACCTTGTGATATTCTTGAACAGGCAACAATCATTAGTCATCCTAAGTCTTTATCTTAATGCTACAGATATAAATATCCCAGTGCAGTATAAACTGATACGAATCATACTTCTGTTACTACTGCTTCCGCCTACACTCAACACTCGCAGTTTCTAACTGTCGAGATTGGATTGAAGATGATGTAATCGACCATCTGTGCAACTCCATAGTGCAGTCGCGAGGAAAGACGATTCGACATTTGTTCTCCATTTGGAAAGACTTGTTTAGGACGCAAGGAACCTTTATAAAGTATTTTCAACTGAAGATGAGTTAGCTGGTCTGATATAGAGTTAGTACAGACAAAAAAAAATCGAAATTTGAGTTTTTCATCCCACGATATAAGAAAATATCAGAAAAACACGCACAATAAACAGACATAATGAAGCCTCCTTAGATCAGTCTTTATCAACGATGTCCTTTGGTCTGAAAGACTGTTTTCAAATCCTGTGTAGACGCAAAGAATCATTATAAGGACTTTTCAATTGAAAGAGAGTTAGCAACATTTTCTCCTGGAAAATCGAGCTTTTCATCCAGAGAAACAGAAAAATGTTCAGAAGAATACATGCGGTTAACAGACATAAATACACCGGTCTCATAGCCTTAGTTGGTTCGGCTGTAATTCCAACCATCAAGTATATACTCACTTCATAACCGTGTAATTATAATTCACTTTTTTTTTTTTCAAAATGTGCTTAGAGAAAATATTAAAACAGGCATTAAAATAATTGCGACAACTATTTAAACAGTATTAAATTTCCAGATATTTAACTTCTATTTAAATAGAAGTTCATCAAAGCTCCTTTCGTGATCTGAAAGATCGAGTTCAAAGTCAAAGTCCAGTCAACACGTAATCTGGTTCAATTACAAAGTACAGAATAATTGTCAAGAAAGCAAAATCAAAATACAGAGCTATTCTGAAGCTGTAGTTTCAGAAAAGCAAAGTAAAAGATGAGCAGTAGTTTTTTTGTTTTTTTTTAATTTTAATGTGGCTCTTAGAATGTATAGTGAATAAATTCAAAAATTGATCTCGAAACGTGTCACTGATAATGATATTCGACGACTATAAAATGAGTCGGACATCGCAATAATATGTCATAGATACCACCAGTTGCTGAGAGGATGATATTGTAGTCTGTTACATATGTAGATTTCACGACATTATACAGAGTGTCATTTTTGCATCTTATGCAGATTGCCCATGAGTTTCACGACTAACTGGATTTATCGATCACAGAAAGCAGCCACGCAGGTAACATAAAATCAGGAAGCTGCACCAAAAGAGGGGATTTATTTTTAATTACTACGAAGAACTGCACCACATTTTCTTGCATAAAGAGCTGCCTAGCATGATTCCAGTGAGTTTGGAGAAAAATGCAACGCTTGTAAACCTACTGATTACTAAGATTAAGCAATGCATGAGAGGGTGCATCATCATCATCATCTCAAGATCCTATGGCGAAAATGCAATGCACACTATTTTTTTTTTTTTTTTTAGTATATTGCCTTAACAGTTTCAACTGTTATGCCATTTATGATGTTTTTTTTTTTCCTCACCCTCACAGAAATTGCAGGTGGAAGAACAAACGTATCTCGCAGTTAAAAAGATTGAGTTTTTCAATTCAAACGTGAATGTGAATTAGTCGTTCTCATACAGAAGTGGAAGTGGCTTTACTCTTGAAAACGAAAAATCAGCCGGAGAACACATGCAGACAGAGACTGTACAGATACATTTAAGTGAACTGTCCTATCAAAATTTGGTTTAGAAATAGGCCTTCTGCTTACTTCGTTTAGGTAAGAAGAAAGGAGATGATTGTTTTTTGATGAACCTCAAGTTTCTGTGCAAGCTGTATCCGTCCGGCAAGCAGATATAAATACGCATCTTGATATTGCATTGCAGTTTTTGATAAAACTAGAAGAAGAAGATCCTTGAAACTTTCAACGCTTGAAACTTTCAAACACGGAATACATGCTATACCAGTACAGTGTGGTGTTGACGGATAAATTTATTATACCGTTCTTCTGTTCTGAAAACAAGAAAAAAAAATACCACAATTAGTAGAGATGAAATCCACGGTGTGATTTGATCGAATATTTTGTAGCTTCTTCAGTGAAGGAAAATTGGCCTTTTTGCCTCGGTCTTACCACTGTTTTCTCAGATTTCGTATAGTTTTACATGGTGTGACCTGTAAGCAGTATAAGTTCTAAATGCTCTTTGAAAATCATCTAAGCAACTTTATACGTCGTAGTATCGTTTTTTAACGTAAAGGTAAAATCCACCCATGTCACGCTGCACATGAGACCACTCCTTAACGGTGACTCATCATTTTAATTTAATAATAAAAGTAAACGATATCTCGAACAAACGGCTAAATCGCTTTGCAATTTATCATGCTTATGTTGGAAGCCATCTAGGCTTGTTTCTGTGGAAAATATGTTATTGTTTGAGCAAAAAGCGAAAGCTTTTTAATTTTTATGAGAGTCCAATCACGAAAGATTATAAACTTGAAGCTCATTAGTACCAAGCGGTGTTAGGGTTAGATAATTCAGAAACCCGGCTCCATATACTATATTTAGTCGTTTGTTGTTTTTTCCAATCCAGTTAATGTCTCCAGTAAGCAGGGTAAGGGTCTACTACCTGGTTAAAGTCATCTCCTACTTGAAAACCTTTACAAATATCCATGCCACGTTGGGTTTCGAACCCACAGCCTGTAAGTTGGAAAGCGGAGAAGTTGTCTACACAGCGAAGTAGGATATATCAGAGTTTGACAGTTTAAATTTCAATAGTTAACTACAACTTAACAAGGCACTGATGTTTGTAAAAGTATGCTCTGAGTGAACTTGTATGGCTCCTTCATTTTATAATTTTTTTTTTTTAAGTATGCATGAATATTTTCATTCTATTCTGTTTCATCATAATCCACATTCCTATCAGGATTCATTTTATGAATGAAATATAATGCCAGACGACTAGAATGGTTGATGTATTTTTTGTTGAAACATATTAACGAGGGGAAAAGAAAAAAAAATCGGTTACTAGAGATTTTAAGCTTAACTTTGTAGCTCGCGTGATGTAATTTACAAAAATCGATTGAATTTATTCTCGGTAGGCAGTGACTAGCCTAAAACTACACTGGACTTTCCAATAATTATATGAGTCGACAAGACATTAGTGTCACCATGGCTTAAAGTAGCGACTAAATCCTCTAAGCGGAGAAGGCTAAGATTCGAACCTACTGTTGAGTGGGACAAGTTTCTATGAAGGACTTTTTTCCTGGTATTAGCCTACACGTTCTATACAGTTGGGAGTGGGGGGGGGGGGGTAAATAAATTAAAAAAATTGCGTTTGAATCCCTCATAGGACGGCATCATAAAAGCTTTTCAACTGATAGCGAGTTAGCCGGTTTTATACGAGTCCGAAGGGTTTTCCCTCCTACGGAAATAGTGTCGTATGATTAGTTGCTTCAGCCGTAATTCAAAACATTCCAACCCTCCTAAAAATGAAATAAAGCTGGATCTTTAATATTCAGCCTTATTTTAATATCCCTATTTCTATTTATTTTACATCACTGAAATGAAGCCGCTTGGCTCTTCGTTTGATAATTACAATTAATTACCGACCGAGAGTTCACTTGTGAAAAATACAGCTCTCTGACATAGGATTTCTTTGGTACTGACTAAGAGGTTTGTCCGCTTAAGGGTTCCGTCCTGTCTCTGATGAGAACCAACAATTTGACACAGCTATTTGCACAGTGAAACCTTAATCAAAAAAACACTAACAAAGAACGAATATACGGAAGCCTGGGCAGCGTTCGTGTCTTTTAAGTAATGCATCTAAGACAACTCCTATGGCCAGAATTATATTCTCACATGCTCTCTGGTCAACTTGAAACTTTCTATATTTATTTAGAGGATGGATATTTAATATCCTTTATTTCTTTTTATAGTCAAACGCTTTCAGAATGCGCACAGTTTACAGACATAACATATTCGTTAAACCAAAAAAAAAAAAAAATAGACATATTTTATAATTTCCATTGGTTTATTTATTTATATTTCATTCAGTACTCACCCACGAAAGATTTTTTTTTAAATCTCTCTTCTATTTTTTTTATAAATTTTATATTTTTTGTATTTTTATTAAGTTTTACATGGTCCAGAAACTCTGCTCTTGCAACCAGGCATAGAACTTTTTCAAGCCACTTCAGGCCTCCAATAATGCGGGGGAAATTAAATTAATATGATGGCCCTATGAATAAATTTCATTTATTGCAATTATACGTAGGTATCTGACTACTGCTTCAAATATTGCTACTGACTTTTGAAGTGCGCAAAAAAAGCCTCAAATAAAGCCTGTGAGTAATGCAAAATAACATTATGGAAAACATCAAAAAAAAACTAATAAAATAATTTGCTAGGAAATATTAAAAAAAAAAAGTATATGCTTTTCTCTTTTTACTTTCTATGATAAGTTCCTCTCCGTTCACAAATGTTATTGCCATTGTGATTGTATATTTTCTAATCTTATAAATTTTCTAGCATCTTTATGATTAGAGCGTCTGAATACCAGCTTTCCCCACACACGACTTCCATGCGGAGAGAAAAACAAAAGAAAATTATCTCTGTAAACTCTTATCGTAGTGGCTGGTCGCAGTATAAAATAGTTTGATATCTAATTACGTTGCCAAGACAACTGTTTAACTCCACGCTAACCTGTTGTCGTGCAAGAAGTAAACCGTGTGGCACGATATATACCGTAAATTACTAAATACCTAATCGTTGAGAAGGGATGATCTGCTTACTCTCTTCTGCTATCACGTGTATTTTTTTTTTTATTCTTTTATTTTATTTTACCTTTTTTTTTTTTTTTTTTTGGTGCGGCTCTATAGTTTCTCATTAGGTTATTATAATTTGATTTAATAATAATATAAAAAAATAATGTTAACACTTATAACTTACTCACTCCAAAAATCGATCATTGTTTCACCAAGATCTTCTGTTGAGATGATGCTCTCATCTCTTCACAAGACCGAAAAACTGTAGGTAAAACGTAATAAACTAAGAATCGATCGTGAATATCGTGTCGTTTGAGCTGAGAATATTAACTCGGTTTATAGGGTAGATTAAGTAATTGTTCACACACACACACACACACACACACACACACACACACACACACACACACACACACACACACACACACACACACACACACACACACACACAAAGATTGGAAAACATCAAAAAAAACGGATCAACAACAAAAATTTTCTTTCCTAGCATCAGAAGCAGACTCCTGCTGACAGGGCTGCGCCATGCAATTGTGCAAGGGCGCTTGAAGATGAGGGGCCATTTTACAACGGGAAATAATAATATATATACACTGTATTGTTATTTTAAAATAAATTTTTTCTTCGCGATTTTAGACAAGACAATAACATCAGTCACGGAAAGATTCATACTCTTAAAACAACATAGCGAGGACTTTAAAGTTATAAGAGACATTAGCAAATTAAAAGATTGGAGCAATGAAGATTTAATGAAACATTGTAAAGATTTGCACTTAAAAATGAGCGAAAATCAAGATTCCGACAATCGCGATATTGATGGTATGACTTTATTTGAGGAATTAAAAACTGCAATGTTTTATTAAAAAAGAGTCGGCTCCTCGGGATGTTTTAAATTATATATATAAAAAAAATAAATAAATCAGCTAACGCCTTTTATTCCCGTTATAGGAAGTAGCTGAGGCCTTTATACTCTATCTAGCATTTGGAGACTGAGTGGGCAATTCAATCTCCACCGGTAGCCAATCAGAGAAAGCTGGTCCATGTCTATCACTAATCATAGCAGCCACCGATGAAGAGGCTGGCAAACAAGTGCCGCCATCTCGTGGTCCCTAACCCTAACACAATATATTTAATGTCTGAAATAATGTGGGTACTTATGGTAAATTTTCTTGAGTTTACGGGATGAAAAACCCGAGTTTCCGAGAGGAAAAATGTGCTTTCCCGTGCTAGAGCTCGACTAACTCGGGAACCGGTCGAAGAAATGCTTAGAAAATTCCTCGAGTCGGCGACTAGACTTGAACTTAAGTCAAACTTCGAGCGACCATGCGCAGAAAATGCAAGCGCCGCTTCCACTGAGTATATTTTTATTAACACTAAAGCATCTATGTACAATCAAAATAAATATATATACAACTATTTACAATATATACATTTGTACATAAAATGCTTATTTTAATTGACATTTTGATTTACATTTCTTGAGGCTAGTTCTACTGAGGTTATTTGTATCAACAACAGCAGCTGTGTACATTTAAAAATAAATATATATACAGCTATTTACAATTTGTACATAGGCTGCTAATTCTATTAGGCATTTTCATTTACTCGTTACAATATACTTATGACACCTGTTTTACAATCACTGTTTAAATAAGATACAACATCACATGCTCAATTTCTATTTTCCTTATTGTCCTATTGAATTGTTTGAGCTGTTATTTTTGTTGGTATATGTTACATAGTGATTTCAGTCTATTTATAAGTTCCATTATGAGATCAGTCTATTCTCGTTTATATATATATATATATATATATACATACACATATATATATATATACACATATATATATACATATATACATACACACACATATACATACATATATACATATACGTCCACACCCACACACACACACATATACATACATATACATACATATATATGGTAGCATTGACATTTTCCATATGTACAATTCGTTTTACATATATCTTCATTTTATATCTTTGTTCACATATTTTGGATAACTATTTTATTAACTTAATTTAAATGCACATCTTATTCTTAAAACGCATACATTGCTTATGTTTTTATTTACATTTATATATGCATATATTTTGGTAGTATCTCTATATCTCATGCAGATCTTATTTTTTTTGTAGGCATTCTTATTTTTACAAAAAAGAATTCCATCTTGCTTTAACATTATATTGTTTGCTTAACTTAAGAAGTAAATCTGTAATTTCTTATATACAAAGTTTTCTGAATTGCAGAATTAGTTACAATCTATAAATGGATAATATATCCTATTAACATTTTGGGTTATTATTATGTTATGAACTTATTTCCACTGAGCTATACAGGCGCCTTTAAAAGTTCATCTAGTCTGCGCCTCGACTTGAACTCGAAGTCTATCTTCGGGCGGTTTAGCACTGAGGAGTGCTAACACCACTTCCACCGAGCTACACAGGTTCCGATACCTTTCCGAATACTGCGATTGTAATGCGTATTTATTTAACATTACCAATATCCGTAACATCAGGGGAAAGAAGTTTTTCAAAACTGAAACTAATAAAAAATTATTTGCGGTCAACAATGTCTGGAGAGTGTCTAACGGATTTATCAATTACCTATATCAATTGAAAATAATATTATCGATTCATTAGACATTAAAGATATTATGAAAAATTTTGTGGCGGCTATAGCAAGATAGATAAATATGTAAAATAAATCTACATTTATCCTAATTGTTATATAGTAAAAAGCATATCTCCAAATTATCTTTGTTATGTAATAATATTTCTTTTTATATTAAAATAAAAGTAATTTTTGTTTATATATTAACTAAATAAACATTTTTGAAAATTTTAATCATTAAAAATTCCTCATTAATGAATTTTAGTGATTACAATGTTTTACTATCGTTAAATAAAATTTATTTTTATGTATGCGTATAAACTGTTTTGTACTTTTAACAAAGTAAAATTTTTGGTAAAATTTTTTTATGAAAACTTATTTTATAGAGCACTGAAAACGTTTTGCACAAGGGCGCCTCCTACCCACGGTGTGGCACTTCCGTGAAAAACCACGTCATTTCTCCGGGTTTAAAGACGCTACCAACGGGACATGGGAAACTAAGACACTACTTACACAGATTCCATATTCTGGAATCACCATCGTGTATTTGTAGTTCACACCTTCAACAGACTGTTGACCACATACTTTACGACTGTCAGCTACTGGACTCCATCGGGATGCCCTTAATGCAACACGTCATTACTTCTGGGAGACAAGTGGCCAGTGTCAAAACAGAGACTTATCGAAAAGTATTACTCAGAATTAATTAAATTTGCCAATAAGATCAACTACCAGTCATTGTAAAGTAATATATAAAGGTCGGAATATGTACATATAGAATATAGATGTAAAAATATAAATGTAATATGAATATCAATACAAAATTAGAAATGTTAATGTTAATCAGTACTTGTAAGCTGCATGCAATATATGCATTGTATGCAATGGAGCATGTAGGAATAAATTACCTCCTGGTAGTTCGCGCGGTTAGCTTAGTGGCTATGCGCTTCACAACCATATGCCTGGGGAAGGAGTGTCTTAGGTTCGATTCCCGTCGACGACGTGAGGAGCTTAAGAATCTTCTTCAGCCATACCCAAGTTAGCGGTCTTCGACATGGACAGCAGGGTTTTTCCCTCAGTTTATCTGGGGTTTTTCATCCCGCAAGTAGACAAACCGCCTCCGTGAACACACATGGATACAGTCAGGAATACTTAAGACAATCCCTTTAATCATAGGTCTGAATTGTCAGCTATGCCGGTCCCGAGCCCGTATAAAAATAGGGGTACCACCCCGTAAAAGGGGACTCGCGACTTGCATCACCATACGAAATGAATGAATGAACCTCCTGGTAGGGTTACTATTAGGAGGAAAATGCAGAACACACACACACACACACACACACAATGGACCAATAGATATTCCTTTACCACTTTATAAACGTAGTATGGAACAAAGAGAATTACAACTTGCGCAGGACCGTTGTTATGGTATATGCCGCGCCTAGACAAGCACTATATTTTCACCCCTAAATTCAAGAAAATATGCTAAATTAAAAACAAAAAAACGATGCTTTTATTAAGATACGATTTTACCGGTTTTTGCAGCCTAAAATTGCCGCTCACAGACATTGCCTTAGTTGCTTACTACTCCCATTTTATAGCACTTATAAAAGTGCTATAAAGAACGGTTATTTTTGTAACTTTAAGATTGTTAGGTACTTTTTTAAAATACAATAAGCTTTTAACATAGTAAAAAAATATTTTTCTACTCTGAGAAGTTGATTTTCTTGAAATAACTGACGTTTTGATTTAAAAAAAAAAAGTCAACAGGAAAAAAAAAAAAAAAAAACATCCATACCTACAGAAAACTGAAAGATAAAAACTTACAGTAGAGAGTGGTCGGAATTTTGACTATAGGTGGTATTATCTTCCATGGTCAAATACGAAATGTAACTTGCGTTGTAATGAGAAATCGGACGGCCATAATTTGTACGTGTGTACTGGATAAATAAACAAACAATAACACATTTCTCTGTATGAAACAGCACTTTCAATTCATATCTAATACTTTTTGAGAAGCTTTTTGGTTATTTCATTCACTGCAACTCGTTGTCAGATCTGACCAAGATACAGGAAATTTTCGTTCAATATCAATTTATGGCTCTATCTGATGTGAATACTTGATTAAATTCGCTTAGTTAAGCAGCGGCTCTTCAATAGTTACTTGCTTTACTCAGCGGACACTAATCGAATAACCTATCTTCATATCTCGCGACACATTTAGAGAATAAATTAACCATTTAAGTCATCACATAGGTTACCGTTGACTCTAATGATGATTAGCTGGAACTATAATGCTTGCATTTGCTAGTAGTAGAAATAATTATGGTCTTCATTACTGACTGACCTACTAAAATAACTAATCATGGATCTGGAAATGTACATGGTTATAATTTAGTCATACATTTAAGAAGTTCATTCAAGGACTGCCTCCATTCCTTGACTACCATGCCAAGTGTATAGATGCCCATAAGTTTGATTATTCTCCAGGATAGCATCTAACATTACAATGCTTGCATTCAACGTTCCGTCAATGAAATATATACAGAAACATGAACAAAACCTAAAAATGAATGCTTATAAAATTATAGACGTGAGAAAGAAAAAGGATAACTTTTTGCTAGTTAATAATTAATAATTCCATCCATCGAGAGAGAGAGAGAGGGAGAGAGAATTATATACTTCCTAATTACGTCTACAGTAAGGTGAGGTAATCAGTTTTACAGTCAGTCTTCGACTTACGGCGTGGTTCCGATCCGACGATCCCGTCGTAAATCAGATATCATTACATAAACGATAAAAATACTCATATGTTAACAATTCTGATGCATGAAAGCTAAACTGCATATAGGTCTGTTCTGTTATTCTTATTTGACTCTTTTTTCATAGAAAATAATATAGTCTAGAAATCATAACACAAAATTACTGTATACAGTTCTGTATTTTAATAAGCAATATTAAGAAATGCTTTTGCACTGAGGAAACTCTTTGAGACGTTTGGAAGGAATACTTGTATAATATCACGCATTAAACAAGAATGTAGATGCAGCTGGAGTAAGGTGACAGCAAAGCGTATGAATATTGTTTTTGGCAGAGACAGAGACTGCTGAAAATACATCTTAATACATTCACAAAGGCAAAAGATTCAACATAGACAAAACCTTACAAAAGAAAGTATTGACAAGACAGTGATGTTTGCTAAAGTGTTGCAGTTAGAGCTCAATGGAGACGTAGAGTAGCTGATGGAGCTCTTCAAGTAGCTCTCAGATGAAGATTTTTCAGAGTTCGAAGTACAGAAAGTTTCAGAACAAGAAGAAAGGGAAAGAAAAGCGTAATTGGAAGCCGAGTCCCCCTCCAAAAAAGTTTACTGTAAAAAAAAAACTTTCTAGAGGCATTTGCCACTATTAATAAAGCAATCCGATTGTTTCAGAAAATGGACTCCAATATGGAGAGATTTAGCAAAGTAGGCA
This sequence comes from Typopeltis vanoorti, assembly GCF_054136105.1. NCBI lineage: Eukaryota > Metazoa > Arthropoda > Arachnida > Uropygi > Thelyphonidae > Typopeltis > Typopeltis vanoorti. Next base: position 96,887,031 of record NC_143550.1, on the reverse strand, counting down.
GAATAATTCAAGCTGAATTTGTTGTATAAATTTACACCCAAAAGGAAACGCAAAGTGAACAGACTTAGTAAAAACGTACATATTTTTAAAGAAACTCTACTTTCGCTGGCACCTCAACCTCTGACAATGAGCCTAGATCTTTCACACTTTAGGCATCTATTGAACCATCCTCAGAACATTTTGTTGCATTTCCTGAATTTGAAGAATTTGTTGTTGATGAACTACCTGCCATTGGCTCTTTCTCTCCGATGAATCGTCCAATTAATAAACAGTAGCTTGGAAGACTTATTCTTGTTCCATGTCGTTTTTCTAGTAAAATAATCAGCTGGAAAGCACACAGAAGTACACTTAATAACCAGAGTAAAAGTATTTCTTAAATAATATGCCCTAAAGACAGCAATAACACCCTGGTTCATAGGTTACAGGAGTGAGTTCGGTGAACTGGTTAATCGAATGGCCTCAACCTAGAAAACTGCATTGAAAGGTTAAAGCAGCGCCTCACTATTATCGACCAAACGTTCTTTCAAAAAAATTAAATTTATTGAACCAAGCTAGAACAGATCCACGGCCAACGCATAGACGGAAATTCACCTGCCACTGATATCAGCCAGCTACATAGCCTCATCTCATCAACGGTGCACGACTAGATCGAGGCCGAAAGCAAAAAGTATAACATCATTCGCCTCAATTTCCACACTGAATGCGACGATACACTGAAGCAAGACATCCCCAAGATAACGGAAAAATCCGGTTTCGACTGTAGGAAAATCCAGAATGCCACATTTGCTCAGGCCACCGTTTCGAACAAAAAAGTGACGGGACAACATTTCCGTAACTGGTGAATGAACCTTGTGACACATTGGCGAGTGCATCACAATTAATGGCGGCTGTGAACAACCTCAAAGTCAGTTCTCGCCAATCACGTATACGAGCCCGGCTCGACCCAGCGCGGATAAGGCCGACGACTTCACAAACAACTGGACGAAAAATGACAAAGAGGCGAAGAAACATTGGACATCAACTGAAAAACATGAATTCCAACAATATCAACTGACTTTCCTTCTCAAACTCCACCGACCAAACAGATACAGATGCTAAGACATTTTCCATCACAAATGCCGTTATGCAAATTGTTCACATGCCCAGAGTGCCAGATAATCACAACCATCTCCAAACACTGTAGACTTCTTCCTCACTAATGATCCTTCCAAAAATACTGTGAAGGCTGTAACTCTTTTACATAACTCAGACGACAGCCAAGTGCTTATCTCTTCCACCACCGAGGAACACCTACACACCGATTCTCAACCAAGAATTGTCTGTCGTTATAAGCCACGTGGGATGACCTTCAAGATTTCTATGCCTCGTTCCCATTGTTGGGTTCATGTTTTTGGTCTTCTAACCCAAGCATATGCACTGAACGTATCACTGAAGTAATCCGCTCCAGAAGGAAAGCACATATTCTCTATACCATGCAGAATTACTCTTCCCTTAGTAAGCCCTGCTTTTCCAAAAGATGCGCCAAGTATATACAAATGAAGAATCAAGAATACTACAATTGGTCATCATAAAGAACTCAACCTTCTCTCACTACTTACACCAAAGCCCAAAACTACTGCAAGAAAATCATCAATGCATTAAAAATGGATTTCCAAAGAACCCCCAAGCAGGAATTTTGTATCGTTCCCAAATGGCAGCCACTCATACTGGTTTGTAGCCAAAGCATTTGGTCACAACTTTTATTTAACTGCTCAAACTGATCCTGCACCCATATGGGTCTATTGCATCATCATCCACAGAGAAAGCAAATCTTTTTGCATCATACTTTTCCTCAAGTGCCTACATAGCTGATTTTGTTAATTGTCTCCAAACCATTCCAAATAACCAACGCCCAATACCAGCTCCTGACCTTTCACCAAGTGATCAGAAAAATGCAATCCAAATTAAATATGAAAAAGTCCCCTGACCTTAACGGCATTCGTCCAATTGTCCTGAAGATTTGTGGTGACTCCTATACTGTGTCACCTTTTTATGTTCTCTTACTCCACTTCCATCTACCTTATGCCCTGGAAATTACCCAATGTCCAACCCATTTCTAAGAAGAGTGACAAATCCTTACCATCAAACTATCTCCTAGTCTCTCTCACCTCAGTCCTCTCCAAAGTAATGGAGATAAACCATCAATAACCATCTTCTATGCTATCTTGAAAATACAAACCTAATAAACTATTGCCAGTATGTATTCCACCAACAGGTAATCTGCTCACTTATGTCACACATCTTTTAATAAGCACAATGGAAAAGTTTTGCAAACTCCAAATGGTTGCACTAGATATCTCCAATGATTTCGACCAGGGCTGGCATAATGGCTTATTAAGTTAGCTTCCATCATTTGGTCTGTTCCATGACGTCTGCAAGAGGGTTGACAGTTTGCTCACTGGACACACGTTGAATGTTATAGTTGATGGCTCCCTATCTTCTAATTATTCAAGTAATGCTGAGGTTAAACAAGGTTCTTTCTTTCCTTTCTCCTACCATGTTTCTTCTAAATATCATTGACCTCCAGTTGACCACCAATCTAATACACAGTTTTGCCGATGATAGCACGCAACATTCATGCTTCTCACTTGACAAACCTTGCACCAAACAACCCCCACGACTCACAGAACAACAGCAAGCCTAAATTCTGATCTCTAAACTATTCTTAAATGCGGCTTGGATTAACCTTATCAATTTCAACCTCTGTAACATACAGTTCTGCCTTATTTCGATTCCCACAAAAACGAACCACATTATTATTATTAAAAACGAACCATATTATTATAGCTTAAAGTACAAGCCATTAGGAAAAAGAAAACCAGGACGTCCTCTTAAACGATTCAACGATGACTTCTAAGGCCGGAACAGGCCATACTAGGCCTAAATCCTTGATACGTATGATGATGATGATGATGATGATGATTATTAGTCACCTCCTGGGAGTCCAAAGACTCATCGAGGGAGGGCATCTGCTCTACAACTCTGTCTCCACCACTCACAATCCAATCCACCAACTAACCGAAACTACACCAATGCCATCCATAGCCGACCACCACCACTAGCATTTTTACGGACAATCACAAACATCCATGCCCACAGCGGGATTCGAACCCGCAGCCTTTTGACTGGGGGAGTGGATACGCTAACCACTCGGCCAGCCAGGCTGGCCAAAGTCTCCTCTCCATCTTCTCACTTTCCTTCATCTTCTTCTTCTTGTTGTTCTTGAGATTACCCTAACATCAAGACTTAACATAAACACATTATACCATTGACTCCTCAGCAGCCAAAAAATTAGGATTCCTCTTTCGTTCAAGGAATTACTTTACCTCCCTAACGGCTATGAACTCTGTACAAATCAAACCTCCCCCTATCCATCGAGCATTGAGTACTGCTTAGGAGGTGTCCCCCTAAGAGCTAACTAAAAATACACGATGCAATACAGAAGAGAGCAGTCAGACTGATTAACAAATCATCTGTTACCAACTCTCTCCACACACCCTTGCACAAGCATCTAATGTCTACTGCATGCATTTTCTATAAATATTTCCATGGCTAATGTTCATCAGAACTATCATCAATAATTCTCCCTTTTCTCTCTCTCTCTCTCTCTTCTCTACCAAATCCATTGAAACACATGTAGTTACCATCCAACATCTTTTCACAGTCCAACTTCATACTCATAGAACAAATTTCTCTTTATCCTCCATCCCTACTGCTGCTGTTTCTATCTGCATTGTATTCCTTGGGAAACACACAGGCCTTCAAATTCAATGTGAAAAAGTTCCTCGTTTCTCAATTCTCTTGATATACATGGTACTAACGTACTATAGGTTGACTAACTAACCTCTCGTATGGCAAACATAATAAATAATCTAAATAAATAAATAAAGTACGAGTGGTCATAAGTCGAAGACTTTATATACACAGTAATCACATCAAATTTCAATAGATGGGTGAAGTTTTTATTATAATGCAGAAAGCCGTGTAATCATAAATGGAACCTCTCTGAGTCTTTCCAAATCAACTCTTCTGTACAATAAATTGATCCACTCTCTATGTCCCTCTTCATATTAGTACTTGAACCTCTATGTAGGGCAATGAACACTAATAAATCATTTCAAGGAACCGATATTCGTAGAGAACGTGAAGAAAAAATGATAGTTTCCAGCAATGATATAACACTCATCCTAAAAAAGTGAAAAATCCATGGAAGTTACTTCCATGAATTTTTCACAATGAGCATATTGGATTCCTTCGGAATGGCTGCGATCCTAAGTTAAACCTCATCAGTTATCATACAGTAATAATCTTTGCTAATCAAAGACTATTACTGTATGATAACTGATGACTGGAAAACGGAACCTAAATTACCAGTAGTAATAGTAGTAATACCAGTAGGCAGCGCCCATGTCTTTTAAGTAGTCCAAGCTAAGGCAACTCGAGGATGCCGAGGATTGTATTCTCGTAAGTTCTCAGGTCAACCAGTGCTAGATTAAACTCTGTGGAGGCCCCTAGGCAGTGGAAATCTCGAGACAGTCCCTCGCAAATTATCTCCTAATACGTTTTTAATTTTACCAGCCAACAATTTTAATAAACAATTTTTTTTAACCAACAATTTTAATAAAAGAATTTTATTACACGAAACAAACATTAACAATTATTAATGTTATTAAACAAATAAACATATGATGTAATTAACCAATAATTGTCGCGGGAACCCTAAACGGTGTGGGGTCCATAGGCCGATTACCAAATAGGCTACTTTGCCTATTTGGTAATTCGGCACTGAGGTCAACTTATGAAACTTTCATAGTTTCAACAAACAATCGGCTTTGAAATAATGTCGGATTTACTGTCCACTCTGCCTATATAATACAGTTTATATTATTAATAAAAGTAAAACAAATTTAATAAGTGTACAAAACTGTAAGTGAAGTTATTAGCCTCTGTATACAAGCAGCTTAGTCGTGGATATAGTTCACAGAAAAAAACTTTGTTTGCTTACACTTGGATAAGGGATAAACCAAGAATACAATTTCTTGGCAGCTTTAACTGAATATAACCAAGAATATAATTACTATTATTATTATGTAACTATTCTTTTGTAATTAGAAATTATTTATTTATTATATATATTTTTATATATTTTTCAATGATGTTGCTCTATGAAGAACATAATAAGCTGCTGGTCCTTATGTAATTCAACTCTAAGCTCCTGGTACTAACTTTTCATCATTTTCTTTCATTCCATCTACCCCTGTTATTTGGGCAATGCTTCCCTTCACTGTTTTCCACAATGAATGTAGTCCTCATCGATACAAGAACAGATTTCTTCTCTTTCCTCAATCACTTTGGGGCTCATACATGGTAGTGTTGTGTTATGAGTTTTGTGATTTCTTGACCTTTGTCCAGTAATACAGTTTATGCTATTGTAATACATAAGTAGATTGCTAAACATGATCTCTCTTTTAAAAAATCTATGTTGAGTATCACAAGAAAACACTGATGTTATAAACTCATTTCTAGTTTCTAGTCGTTACCAACCTCTGTAACACTTTTACCACAATTGCCAACACACTGATTTATCTGTAATTCAAAGTATCAGTTTTATACCCTTTGTGAATTAGAACAATTTCACCATCTGTCCATTATTTTGGAACTTATTCTGTTTCATGATGCTGGTTAAAGAGACTCACTAGTAATTCCCTTAATCACAATCCAGATGGACTGCATCTAAATGGGTTTAGATGTCCAAAGAGAGTTATTCACTGAGCATGCTGAACCACACATTTGGGAAAACTTAAGCAATTGGGTGGAAGCAGGTGAGTTTGTGTGAAGACACAAATTCAACTGCAAACATGAGGCAAGTGAGTGTGAGAATAACCAAGTGCAGAATTTAGTCTCTCAAGCACATATATTGAATAAGGTAGTCAACTAATGAAGCAAAGATGAGTGGAGGGAGGTCTAAAGGCTTCAGTTTCTATATACTAATGCCAGAAGTATCAGGACCAAGAGGGAGGAGTTTTTGGCATTTGTTTGTGCAACCTTGTCAAAAGTTATAGGCATTAGTTAGACTTGGCTTACAGCAGATAATGCAGTTACAGGGATAAAATGTGAAGCATTTAGTATTTTCAGGAATGATAGAGAAGATAGGATGGGGAAGGAGGGATAGCAGATGATGGTGGATGAATTGCAGCCAAAAAAAAGAGGAGATAGGAGGGAAGGTGGCTGTTCATTTGAAGCAGTCTGGTGTGAGATCAAGGCCAGTAAGACAAAATATCAGATGGTTGTTGCTATAGGCCAAGGAGTTCCATGGATTATCTGGAAGACATGCATCGACAAATTACCACAATGAGCGGAGGGCGAGCGATTATTATGGGGGACTTCAACTATGCAAAGACTAGAAGGAAGAAAGCTCGTAGAAAGGAAATGGAATTTGTACACTTACTGATTACTTGAGGAAGGTGTGATGGAGGGGACTACGGGTGTAAGAGTATTGAACCCTGTCATAGGATCAGAAGAGCTATAGATAACCAAGGTGGCACATTGCCTCCAATTCGCAAAAGTGGCCATGCAAGCTTGACTTTGGAGATTGCAAAGCATGAGGAATATTCTATCATGAAGGGGTATATGTGGAACTACAAGGTAGGTGATTATGACAAGCTCAGGAGGAAGCTTAAATATGCACCATGGTATAAAACACTGCAAGAGAAGGACGTTAGTAGTGCATGGAAGATAGTTAAGGGGCATCTAGAGGAAGCAATATTAAATTATATACCTAAGGTAAGGAGAGTCAATCAGATAGGAGTTAGATGGATGAGTAATATCATTAAGTATGAGCTGCAGAAGAAGAAAATGCTATGGAAGGTACATGTATGGAGAAAAGTGACCAGAACTCATGAACAATACAAGGCTCAGACAAGAAAGGTGATCAGCATAGTAAGGGACACAAAATCAAATTATGAGAAGAATCTAGCTTAGCAGGCCAAACCAAATCTAAAAGAGTTATTTTGTTATGGCAGGTAAGAGGAAGAATCACTATTGAAGATTATCCTTAATGAGTGTTGATGGTGACAAGGTGGCAGAAGTAGATAAAATAGTTGAGTTACTGAGTGACCCTTTGATAGGATATAACTTCCTCCCTCTCATTCATATCATTTAGTTTCTTCCTTCACGTTTCATGATACTCTTCATTTGAATCAGCTCTTGCCTGACTTCTTCTCGCCTGCCATTATTGCCAGCTTTTTCATCTGTTATTTGATTATTACTTTTGTTTATACTGTTCTCATTTTTGGAATGCTGTAGTAGATGTAATCACACTTCTCATATGTCCTAATTCTCACATTCCGTACATTCACCTTCACAGTATGCACTTTCACATTTTTTGATGAATACATAAAAAGAGTTGTTGCAGCTTGTACACTAGGAAAAAATTCAGTAACACAAAACGCAATCTTTAAGTGGAACCATTTTTATGCTGCTGATGTGAACTGCATTATGGATGGTATTTTAAAAAGTCAAAACTCAAAATAGCAAACTTTATAAAGATAATTTATTGTTATCTTTTTTTTTTTTCAATTAGATTTTTTTCCATGTTAAAATTATGTATGTAGCTCAGTGTAAGTAGCGCTTGCGTCCTCTGCGCTAGGCCGCTCGAAGTTAGACCTATGTTCAAGTCTAGTCGCCGACTGGAGGAACTTTTTCTGAGCCTATCTTCGACCAGTTCCCGAGTTAGTCGATCTTTGGCACGGGAAAGCGGGTTTTTCCTCCCGAAAACTCGGGTTTTTAACCCCGTAAAATCAAGAAAATCGACCGTAGTATCCACTTTATTTCAGACGGTAACATATTCTGTTAGGATTAGGCACCAAGAGATGGCAGCACTTGTTTGCCAGCCTCTTCATCGGTGACTGCCTATAATTAGTGATAGACATGGACCAGCTATCTCCTGATTGGCTATCTGTGGAGATTGAACTGCCCATTAAGTCTACAAAAGCTAGATAGGGTTCAAAGGCCTCGCCTACTCCCTATTATGGAATAAAAGGCGTTAGCTGATTTAATTATTTATTTATAAATTATTTAAAACTGTTATTCCTCTTTCACATCATAAAAGAGAAATAGGAGAAGCAAGTTTGGTGTTTGCAGTTCTCCTGAAAAGGGATGTTGGACAGTTACTGAGCTTGTTTTAACAGGGCAAACAGAAAGTGGAAGAACGAAGGTTGCCAGTACAATGTATTAGTAACCATGGAAGTACCTGTAGAAGAGACACAGAGCTTAAACAATGCAACTATGAGACAAAGGCTGAAGTGGTTCTGCGATTCACTCATAGATGACCTTTCTCTTGCAGATTCACTTCGACCTCTGTCTCAGAGATATACTGTTTTGATTTTCTGTATTTATGTATTATTATTATTACACTACACCTCCATGGAGTCCTGCGAATGCATTCACGATGAAAGATGAGCATTAAGAAATAGAGTGTTTTATATTAAACTTCACCATTGCATTTTTGTATTTCACATGTGTAGTAAGTTCATAATGAAAGATGAGGCTCGTGATTCTGCTTTTTATGACATATTTTTAAATGTAATCTGCATTTTAAGGCCAATGAAATGTTAGTAATCATAGTACAGTTGGAAGAACAATTGGACAGTTTATCGTTTGTTTAGAATAGATTTGAGTATGATTCTTTTCAACCCACATATGGACAAATCAGCCAAGAACAAATGCAGTTGACAGGCAAAGGTATAAGTGGGATGATGTAGATGGGTATCTAGATAGTAGATTATGTAGCATACTGGTGTACGATGTATTGGTGTTTGGCGAATTATGTAGAGTGTTGGTGTATGGGAAATGGCAGATTATCTAGTGTATTGGTGCATGGTGTAGAATGAATTTCCACAATAAGTTTTTGAACTCCATGGAGATGTCATGTAATGATAATAATAATAACAATACATCATGAAAATTATGGAAACAACTACCACATTAGAGTAAAGCTTTAGTTTAATATAAACCAAAATAAACATGACATTTCGAACTTCACATTAAGGGTATCATCGGGAGTATACACATATATACAACGAAACAAGCTGCACTGCAATTTAAGGTATGCTAAAGTTACTGATCAACCATTAAAACTATTGGCCTGACCTCTGGTGAAAAAAAAATTTACTACATCAAAGCTAGATTCCTGTTATTATTATTATCTACTAGGTTATGGAAGTAAATTAAGCTGGAGAGCAAGATTAGAAAAAGAAGCCTGTGAAAGTTTGGTTAACCACCCTAATCTTAACAATAATGGTCGCATAAAAATCTGAAGAATTTGTATGGCACACATTCAGCCTTCTTAGTTTTCTGGCAAACCCTGACTTTAGACTTTAAACAATCTATTATTACATGGTCCATGGAGTCAACAGACTCATTGTGGGGGTTCATTCAACTGAAACCATATTTTTCATATAGAATCTTAAACTCTTTAACTCTCCTTGCATTAGCAACACATTCTGGTAATGCATTCCATTCACTGACAATTCTTCATGTAAAATATTTACTACTCACACCCTTCTTCACCAGACTTTTACATAACTTCCAGGAATGACCTCTGGTTCTTCCCCTCTCACCCTCCACTATTTTTACAATCTCCTCTAGATTAATCCAATAAAGTCCCCTCACTAACTTAAACGTTTCTATCATGACATTTCTTTTCTTCCTTCCTGTCCAGCAAACTCTCCAATCCACATTTCTTCAACCTCTCTTCATAGTCAGCATTCCTAACTCCTGATATTGTCTTAGTCACTCGTCTCTGGACCCTCTTCAATGTCTCCACATCACATTGAAAACCAGGTGACCAGATCTGTGAACAATAGTCCAAGTGTGGTCTGACCAGTGCCTTATACTGTGGCACAACCACTTCCTTATCCTTGCATGTCAGTGTATTTCTTATCATAGCAGCACTACAATGTGCAACCTTTGCTACACTAGTAATATATCCTCTAAACTTCAGTCTACTGTCAACTATCACTCCCAAATCTCTAATCTCTTCATGCAGTACAGCACCATCGATATAGTACACAGCCTTATATTTCTGCACTCCAAAATTGCCCTTATTGATATTAAATCTACAACCCCACTCTTTTGTCCAAATAAAAAGTCTATTCAAATCTTCAACCTCTTCATAGCACTGATGCTGAATCCCTTCAGCATCAGTGCTACTTATAATTCTTCCCAACTTTGCATTATCAGCAAATAACTGAAGATCCCCAGTCAATCCACATGATATATCGTTTACAAACCAATTAAACAGCAGGGGCCCAAGAACAGAATCCGTTTGCATGCCACTGGTTAACCTTCTTTTTTGAGACACTGCTCCATCATACACAACCTGCTGGTATCGTTCAGAGCGCCAATCTGCGATCCATCTAACCCAGGGGTCTTCAACACATTGCCCGCGGAACTCTTTGCCGTGGCCCGCCATCCATTTAGAAAAAATAACTACTTAACCTTAAAACGCGATTAAATAAAAAAATAATTTCAATGAAGCCCGTGGACCACTAAGACTATATTGCAGTATTTAGAATTGTAAGATGCTTTCCAGATTCACAAGGAACGCTGTGCATTTGATACTTTACATAAAATCCTATAAAAATAAATATTAAATAGACATGCTTCTTCAGCCATCTACCAGCGCCAAGCGGTACTTAAGTACTAGTACTAACGTCGCAGCTAGATGGCTGAGGCAGTAGTTCGTTCGAGTGTGCTGTCTAATGCCTTCCAGTACATCTCGAAGGTTCTCGATACTGCGTTATTTTCATATAAATACAAGAGAATCTCATCCATAGCCAGTCAATCAGTCGTGAACAGATATTCATGTATAAGAGCACGCAGGTTCGCTGTGTCAGCCATAGCCTATTGTGGTTTTATATTGCCAGACTTCTTTCATTAGTGTGAGACGTATTCAATGGATAATGACCGTTACACGGCCATTGTGGATCATTTTTTGGGTTCACCTTCCATCACTATGACGTCTACGAGTAAAAAGCGTAAATCAAGTGATTCTTGTCGGGATTTTTAATGAAAAGTGGACTAATTTTTACTTTTTTGTGCCGATCGACGATAAGCCAGTGTGCTTAATTTGTCGTGAGTCAGTCTCAGTATCAAAAGAATACAATATAAAACGACACTATGAGACAAAGCATGCGTCCAATTTCGATCAGCTTCAAGAGTGGCTTCGTGCATTATAATAAGGCTGATAATCCAAATATAAATAAATTAATAAATATATTTATATAACGAGAAAAATTGGCGGTGCTGCAGTTCCGCAGTGCCTATGCATGAGACGCCCCTGTTTGGAAGCACATACTTCTCCAGGAAGAAGCATGTGAAGTCCAAGACAAAAACTCAGATTACTGACCATCATCTCGAGAATACTCTGCGCATAGCCTCTTCCAACATTGATGCCAACATCGACAAGCTGGTCAGGGAAAAACATTGCCAAGTTGCCCATTGACATTGTAAAAAATGAATATTTTCTTCATTAAATTATCTTTTTTCAAGTATTGATTGTATTTACTTACCATGAACCTGACTCCTACCAATGCTCTTATAGCTGAGTTTGTTTATTTTTATAGAATTTTATGTAAAGTATCAGATGCACAGCATTCCTTGTGAATCTGTAAAGCATCTTACAATTCTAAATATCGCAGTATAGCTTAGTGGCCCATAGGCTTCATTGAAATTTTTAATGTGGCCCGCACTATCTGAAAGGTTGAAGACCCCTGATCTAACCAATATACTATCTATTCCCATCCTCTACAGCTTGTACACCAACTTATCATGTCATAATCTATCAAACACTTTTGCAAAGTCTAAGAATATCACTGTATATGATTCCCCCTTATCTAACACACACACACACTCGTCACCTTATCATAAAATGCAAGTAAATTACTGAAACAGGACCTACCTTTTACAAATCCATACTGACCATCATAAAGAATGCCATGTCCATTAACCCAACCAATCTCTCTAACCTTGACCACAAATGCAGTTATACCCTATAGTTGGAGACTTCTGTCTTAGAACAGTGCTTGTGGAGTGATATTTTACCTTCTTTCCACTCCTTAGGATCCCCTACCCACTGCAAGACATTCATTAAATAACCAGGTCAAGGGCATAACCAACTGTGGTGCACATTCCTCAAGCATATGTGGTGATATGTCATCCATTCCCACAGCCTTATTCACATCTAACCCAACCAACATCTGATACACTTCTGTTTCTTTCACTTCCAGTTCTCCTAATACTTGCCTCTCTTCTATATATTGTACCAGATAATTTCTACCAATGTGATATATGCTGATAAAGTGCTCGTTTAGTAATTCTACTATATCTTTTGCAGCTGTTAATCTGCTGCCATGACTATCCACCAGTGTTAGTCTGTCATAATTATTCTTCCTCTTGCTTGCCATGTAGCGGAAAAATTCTCTTGAGTTAACCTTGGCCTGACCAGCCAATCTCCTCTCATACTGCATCTTTTCTTTCTTTACCATGCTCATCACCTTTCTAGCCTGCACTTCATACTCTTCATGGATCTGATCACCACCAGCTGTCTTGTACCTCCTCCATAACATTTTCTTTTCCAGCACAGCTTGCTTGATTTTGCATCCATTTCACTCCCACTCTATTTACTTGCTTAACTCTAGATATTCAGTCATACATTGCTTTTGTTAGATACTGAGTTTCCATGCATTGTCAACATCTTTTTCTGCTCAGCTCATCTACCCAACATACTGATGCTAACTGACTATAGAGCTTCCTATAATCACCTGCTTTATACTTCCATATGTATCCATTTTTGGCAGTGACCTTTTCTTGTTTCATCACTTCCCAAACAAGTACCTCATGATCACTCTCATCAACTGATAGCAGTGTCAACACCTCATTAACAACTAATCTTGTGAAGTTATCACCAAATCCAAAACATTAAAGCCCGTAGTTGCTTCAATCACATGCTGCTTAAGATATTTATCTCTCAGAAATTCCACAAACTCACTCTCCTTGTTCCCATACACTATCTCCTCCTTCCAGTCTATATTCCTGTAATTAAAGTCTCCCATCAGAATTACCTTCTTTTTACATGTCCAACTAATTATGAGAGCTTGGTCCATCTTTACTACGCATTGCCTCAGTCCTGAAGATACTTCAGGCGCAAACTTTGTTTGCATACACTTGGATAAAGGATTAAACTAAATTTATTATAATGTAACCAAGTGGAAAATAAACTTCTAGCATCTTTCTCTAAATCCAGAGTAATTTAATAATAAGATAGTACACCTTTTGGCAACTCATATAGGTTAATATGACCTCTCCATTGCTTCTGCCTTAGTATCACCACTTCTGGGTCTGGCTCCCATTGACGAGACCTCAATAAAGTTTGAAACCGGTCTGGGTAGTGGCCCTTCCCTTAATGCATAGTATTATGCATGTCTGCAAGGAGATGTGCTTTGCATTATGGGAGATACTGAGACAAGGAGTGATGAGAGCTTGGTCCACCTTTACTGCTAGTTGCCTCAGTCCTGAAGGATACTTCAGGCGCAAACTTTGTTTGCATACACTTGGATAAAATATTAAACTAAATTTATTATAATTTGCCTAAACATTTCACAATCAGTATTCTCTGCATTCCCTAGCCTATAACAGTATCCTATCAAATATACTAACCTGTTTATTTCAACTTTGCACCACACAGATTCAAAATCTGTGCATGCACCATCAATTTCCACACTTTGCAGACACAATTGCTCTGCAATCATTAACAGCACTACCCCCTCCTCTTTTCACATCTCTATCGTTACAAAAAATTATATCCTTCAAATTCTATTCCCAACATCACATCCTCCTCAGACAACCAAATTTCACTTATTCCAATTACTTTTGGGTAATTTAATTACTTTAATTTAATTAATTAAATTTTGTAACCTAATAATAAATAATATAGATAATAATAATAACACGATTCTAGCTTTGATGTAGTTTTTTTTTTTTCACCAGAAGTCAATCCAATAGTTTTAGCGGTTGATCAGTAACTTTATCATATCATGTAGACTGCAGTGCAGCTTGTTTCTTTGTATATATATGTGTATACTCCATATTATTATTATTATTATTATTACCCAAGACCCCATGGAGTCAAAGAATCATCTGGGAGGTCTTTTTATCATACACACAGCTCGTCATACTGTGCTTTAAACACACTCAAATTCTCTGCAGACACCACACTTTCGGGCAAGGCATTCCAATCATTCCCCTATTCACGCCCTCTTTATACAGTTTCTAAGGATGACCTCTTGTTCTCCCCTGATCTCCCACTATTTTCTGTAGAACCACTCCAGCATTGATCCTGTAACAACCCTTTACTAACTTGTAGGTCTCTATCATATCTTCCCTCTTCCTCCTGTCCCCCAGACTCTGCAAGTTGCATTTTCTCAATCTTTCCTCATACTCAACATTCCAGAGGTTAGAAGCTACCTTAGTCAGTCACCTCTGGACCCTTTCCAACATCTCTTCGTCCTGCTGAAAACCAGGTGAACAAATCTGGGCACAATAGTCCATATGCAGCCTAATCAAAGCCTTATACAACGGAACAAAAATCTCCCTATTTCTACAAGTCAGTGTCCTGCCCATCATTCCCAGAAGCCTTTGTGTTGTCCTCACAATTTTGACTATGTGTTAACTAAATTTCAGATCTTTATCCACTATCACCCCCAGAAACCTTATTTCCTCCACCTCCAACAATATATCCTCACCAAGCATAAATTCTGCATCCCATCTTTGTTTTTCACATTTTGCAACAGATATCCTTAATCTATAGGTCAAAACGTTGAGTGTTTATTTTGGCTTATATTAAACTAAAGTTTTACTCTAATGTAGTAGTGGTTTCCATAATTTTCATGATGTATTCTGATCACTGTGTAAGCATGAAGGAAAGGGGGAAAAATAATTAACAGAATGTATAACCTCAAAATATTATGTTATGGTAGAAAAAATAATGTTTTATTCTTATGTTGAACAAAAATTCTGTACTTACCATCAATCTATCTATCTATATATATATTTACTTATTCAAAATTCCTCATTACCAGTAATATTCCCTAAAAGTTGTTCGTTTTTCTTCAGAAGCAGGCAGTATTAATACAGCAACTAGAAGAAGAACTTCGTCTTGCACACATGCGAAATCCAGATGCTGAAATTCAGCAACATCTAGAAGCTCTTTATACAGAGAAGGAACATATGACTAAAGAAATTTATCTTCTCAGGGAAACCATTAAGGTAATTCAATAATTTTTTTTAAGTTGAAATACTTGCTGTTATCACTGTTCCCATACTGTTAAAAGAATTTCCTTATTATACAGGATTGCCCATTAGTCATAAAGGGTTTTAAACATTTAATAGCTTTTTTATTTATTAATTATAATCCCTTTTTTATGATGCAATACAGATCCTGGAGATTTTTTTTAATAGTTATGAAAACTACATAACGTAAATGCCTTTCATTTTCAGCTTCACAAAGATAGGCTCTTTCTATGTCATGTTCTGTGATTTATTAATTAATGTTTCTGACTGCACCGCCATAATTTCTGCACAAATGTTCTCCTTCAGCTGTCGGATTGTTTGAGGTGCTTGTTCCCATACACCTTTTCCTTCAGGTAACCCAATAGGAAGAAGTCAGGAGCTGTTAGATCTGGAGAAAAGCGATAACCAATTAATTGCAGATCTTTGCAAAATTATTCGCTCACCAAAAATGTGGCTTAGAAATTCATGACTCAACAGTGATTTTGGTTCATTGTTGGGTTGTGAAATTTTCCATGATTAATTTCTCAAATGTTGCTTAGAATATTCCTGAAAAAAAAAAATACAATGAAAATATTAGTAATCAAAAAAATTATTCAGATTTTAAATCTCCCTCAGGATTTATGGGCCACCCTCTATTTATCATTTATGTTTCAAAAATATTAAAAGTTCATTATTATATAATCATCTCTAATTATACCTCACACACTCATCAGACAGAAAAAAAAATACCAAAGTGAATAAGATAAAATGTATGAAGCATAATGTAAAGCTAGAGAGAGAGAGAGAGAGAGAGAAAGAAAAAATGAGGAAAATTGTAGAGTTGAATTTTGTGATTTTTGGAAAATATTTTATATGGATCATTATTATTATTATTATTACCCCCAAGACCCCATACAGTCAAAGACTCATCTAGGAAGTCCTTTTATCATACAGCTCATCATACTGTGCATTAAACATACTCAAATTCTCTGCAGACACCACACTCTCAGGCAAGGCATTCCAGTCATCACAACTCTGCATGCAAAAAACCTGCTTCTCACTCCCCTTGTTATCCTCACATCCCCCTTATACAGCTTCCAGGGATGACCTCTGGTTCTCCCCCGATCTCCCATTGTTTTCTGCAGAACCTCTCCAACATCGATCCTATAACAACCCTTACTAACTTGTAGGTCTCTATCATATCTCCCCCCCTTCCTCCTATCCACGAGATTCTGTAAATTCCACCTTTTCAACCTTTCCTCATATTCGACATTCCAGAGGCCAGAAACTACCTTAGTCAATCACCTCTAGACCCTTTCCAACATCTCTTTGTCCTTTTGAAAACTGGGTGACCAAATCTGTGCACAGTAGTCAATGTGTGGACTAATCAAAGCCTTATACAGTGGAACAAGAATATCCCTACTTCTACAAGTCAGTTTCCTACACATCATTCCCAGTCCAGAAGTCTTTGTGTTGTGCTCACAATTTTGGCAATATGTCCCCTAAATTTCAGATCCTTATCCATCTCTGATTTCCTCCACCTCTGACAATATATTCCACCAAGCATAAATTCTACATCCCATCTTTGTTTACCAAATTTTAAAACCTTACATTTTGCAACATTGAACTCGCATCCCCATTCCCGTGCCCATTCGCACCAATTTATTTTAACTCTTCTTGTAAGGCCACAACATCATCTCTACTCTTCATAGTTCGTCTCAACTTTGCATCATCTGCAAACAACTGAAAATCTCCATCCAAATCTTTGCCAATATCATTAACATACAAATTAAACAGTAATGGCCCTAAAACAGACCCCTGAGGTACACAACTAGTGACTTTCTTCTTCCGGGATATTGCTCCCCCATACACAACTTGTGATAGCTATCAGATAGCCAGTCTCCAATCCAATGCACTAATCTAATATCCAACAAATATCTGACTATCAACTTATCATTCAGTCATCTATCAAAAGCCTTTGAGAAATGTAAGTATATTACTGTGTATCTCTCTCTCCTCTGTCCAAGGAAGCCGTCACCTTATTGTAATAAGTAAGTACATTACTAAAACATGACCTTCCTTTAGCAAATCCATACTGTCCACCAAAGATAATATCATTGTTATCAACCCAATTTTGGATCTTAGTTCTCACAAGCTTCTCCAACTACTTAACCACAACACCTGGCACACAGATAAGCCTATAATTGAATGCTTGAGTTCTATAATCTCCCTTATGAAGCAGCACAATCTTGTCCTCCTTCCACTCCTTTGGAATTAGACCCAGTGCAAGACTCATCTTAAAAAAAAATATTTCAAGGCAGATTTCAACTCCCTGGCACATTCCTTCAGAATATGTGGTGATATATTATCAAGTTCCACAGCCTTAATAACATCAAGTTTGCTAAACTCCCTATACACCTCTAGCTCACTTACAGTCAGTCTGTCTTCCCCATCATCAACTGCTCTTTATCTCTCCATGATGTCACATTCACAAGAATGAAAGACCTTTTTGAACTGCTCATTAAGCATATCCACTATATCTTCTGCAACAGTTATCCTTATACCATTTTCTCCAATCAATGCTATCCTTCAATAATCATTCTTTTTTTTTGCTGGCTACATATCGAAAGAACTGCCTAGGATTCCTTTTGGCTTCACTGGCTAACTGCTGCTCATACGTCAGTTTTGATACCCTTACCGACCAAGTCACCCACCTTTCCTGGTATTTGTAATCCTCATGGAATAGGTTATTACCACTTCCCTTATGCTGCCTCCATAATGCCCTTTTTCTTTGTATCGAATCCTTAATCTCTTCATTCATCCATTTCACACCTATCTTATTTAACATTCTGACCCTTAGAATGCATTTAGACATTGCTTCTACTAGACAGTTCTTGCCATCAACTAACTCCTTATTGAATGCTACACCTGCAAGCTGTCTCCTGAGCTATTCATAATCACCACCCTTTTAGTTCCACATATAACCTTTTCTCACAGAGATCCTTACACTGCTGGCAACCACCCAAATAATCAGTTCATGGTCACTCTCACCAATTGGAGGGTGATTGGACACCTCATTTATAATTATATCCTCTGATTAGATGATCAAATCCAAGACCCTCAATCCTCGCATGCCCTCTGTTACATACTGTCTGAGGTAGTTGTCCCGCAAAACTGAAGAAACTCATTTTCTTTATTTCCAGTTGTATTATCTCATCCTCCCAGTCTATATTGTCATAATTAAAATCACCCTTTTTCTTATTTGCTTGGCTAATTTGATTATACATTTCATAGGCACTACCATCCACATTTCCCGGTCTATAACACCATTCAACCAAGTATTTCATTCTATTCACCTCTATCTCACATCATGCTGCCTCAAAACCACTGGCACTATTTCCCTTTTGCATCTCTATTTTGTATGGACTTAATTCTTTCTCTGTCATCAAGAGCATTCTTCTTCCCTTTTTACCCTTTCTGTCCTCATGAAACACATCATACCCTTCCATCTCTATTCCTCTCAGGATGTTGTCCTAATCCAACCATATCTCACTTATTTCAACAATTTTTGGGTGAACAGACCCAATTAATGCAACCATTTCATTTGCCTTGTTTCTTACACTTCTATCATTTGTATACAAACACAGTAGCTCTTTCCTGGATCTATAGCTAGTTCCACTGATACCACTCATTCGATGTGATTTCTCCATGCTGAACGCAAGCCATTTCCCTTTCTCCTTGTTCATCTTAGAACCCTCTTCAACTTCAACTGTTTCCTCTCGATCCCAGGTCATCCCCCTTCCCTTCATGTCTACACATGCATTCACATCCACTTGGAGCATCCACCTTTCTCACGCTGTGTTCCCCTGTTGAACCTGAGCCTTCCTATTTCCTTGTCCGTCTTGCACACCCGTTCTCTCGTTCTCCATACTCATGCCGCTCACTTCTTTATTCATAACCACCTCTTCAATCTCTCCTGTCATACTCTCTTGCTCTTCGACATCACTTCCCACTTGATCAGATTCATTCTCTGGACTCACTTCTCTACCTTCCAGCAGCAGTCTCTCCAAGCAACTCACACCAAAATCACTCAAATGCAGTCCATCACTCTTATACAGTTCACTTCATCCTTCAAACTCATTCTCCACTTTAACAAATTACACTCCTTTCTCCTCACACATTTCTGCAAACATATTCATAATCCTTATTTTCTGCCTCATCTCACCACAGTCATACCTAGGCAACATGCTTATTACCATTGTTATCATATTATTTTGTTTTATCCATCTAAGCAACCTCCTGATATCCAATCTGACATGTTCTTTGTTCGCAGTCGAGTCATTTGTATCTACTATTTTGCTCGCTTACTTCTCATATCCAATGCCTCAACCACTCTACTCATTCTACCTCCAGTAAAATACACCTTTAATAATTGAATCACCCTACAACATTACTCGTGGGTCTTTCGTTACCTCCTTTATACTAACATTATTTGTTTTCATCATTTTCACTCTCCCATACAATTCTCGAATTTTCTTAACTTCATTCTGCATCTATTTCATCTCTTACCTCATCCTAACCAACTCAACTTTCGAATCTTGCATTAAATTTTCAGTCATTCATTCTTCCGAATTTTTGAACTTTCGAACCCTGCATCACACTTTCATTCTCATTCATTCTTTCGAGTTTTCATACTTTCAAACTTTGCATCGAACTTTTGCTTTCATTCATTCTTTCAAATTTTCGAGCTTTCGAACCTTGCATCACACTTTCAGTTTCATTCATTCTCTCAATTTCATTGCCTTCTGCCGTATTCGCATCACTTTCGTCTTTCTTACCATCAATTATGTTTCCCAGATCGCTTGTTTTCTTTTTCAAAACTGCTTTAACATTTTTTCTCTGCCCTTTTACACCGTCCTTCTCTATCAGACAAACACTCATTCTCCTTGTGGTATTCTTGCTGCTAACACTTTCAGTCATCAACATATTAGCACTCATCAAGTACTCATTCAGCTCACACTTTGCACACACCCTCCTTTCATCTGCCTTAAATATCCACAATTTATCTAGGTAATCAAACGAGTACATCTGACATTTCACGAAATGACCAAAGTCGAAGTTAAATTCCTGCATGGACAAAGTTGCCACTATCTTTCCTTTGCTAGTTATTACGCTAAGCTCTAATATCATCGAATTTGTAAATACATTATTAAATAAATTTTGAAATAATTAATATACTATTAATTATTTCAAAAAACTTATTTCATGATATAAGTATTATGACTTACGAAACTTATTGGGGTGTTTTTTTTAGTTTAATAAAATTTAATTCTCATTAACAAACATGTAGCCTCCATTTTAATTTAGAAATATTATGTGGTTTAGAAACTACATTAATCTGAAGAACCAAATCTTGATCCTTGTGTTCTCTCTACTACATGTTGCCTGAGATACCTGTCCCCTCAAGAATTTCAGAAATTCCATTCCCTTGCTACTGTGTGATGCTTTTTCTGCCCAATTTATACTGCTATAGTTAAAATCTTCAATGATGATCACTTGCTTTGCATTCACTAAACTGATCTGCTGAAAAATTTCCTGCTTGTCATCCTCTATGTTCCATAGCCTATAGCAACATCCCACCAAATATCTTGTCCTGCCCATCTCTGCTACCACCTCACACCATACACTTTCAACTCATCAATCCATTTGCCTTTCCTATCTTGCCAAAATATACCATACTCTCCTACTTCTTTTCCTGAGAGGAAAAGAAGTAGGAGGGTATGGATTCTGTACTACTACTACTACTATTGTTATTATTACGTGACACCTCCAGGGAGGGCACCCACTCTACAGCTCTCTGCCTCCTCTGTTCAATCCACCAGCTACAATGAACTGCAACAACACCACCAACAGCATCTACCATCCACCATCACTGCCACTAGTATTTTCACAGACAATCACAAACATCCATGCTCACAGTGGGATTTGAACCCACAGCCTTTTGGCTAGAGAACAGATACACTTACCACTTGGCCAAATAGGCCGGCAATACTAGAAAATAGAATCTAGAGATTATAATATAGACTATAGATTCACAGATCATTACTTAATAATCTTAGGTAGGCTGAGGCTATCAATGCAACCAGATTCACTTCCTTTATTCCTGATACTCCTGGATTTGTATAAAGATACACAAATCCATTGTCACCATTTATATACATGTTATTATTCCCCTTAGGCTTCACTTAATTCTGCAAAATACCATATATTCTCCCATCTCCCATGTGACTATCCCCACGAAAGGCCACACCTACTACCATACACCGTGGGATCTCTAGTTTCCCTGTCCTAACACTCTCACTTCACCCGAGAACAACACTCACCAGATGCCTATGGCCTTCTATGCATACTGTACTTTTGTATATTATATATTTGTACATTTTGTATATTGTACTTTTGTATACTGTACTGCTCTCTTCTATCCTCAAATATACTCCAAGCATCCACATGTTCCAGACTCTCTTTCAACACATCCTTGCCATTATGCCATTAATTATTTCTGCTCTTCTCCTCATTTCTGCATCATCATTACCTGGGTAAAACACTCACTATCTTCCCTCTCTTACACTTTTCTGCTGCACATATCCTAACAATAACCTAAATTCTCTCACCATCCTATTCACACTACCTCTCAGTCATTTATACCAACCATCACTATTATATCATCCACATTCTCATCTTGCTTTATTATTGTATACACACACTCTCTATTATTCCTCCAGACAAGCACTCCTCTAGCATTCTATTCTCTACAAATCATCAAATCTTCATACATTACTCCCCTCACAGATCATTCATTCCTTTCTTATCTGCATCCCTCACTCACTCTCCTTCAACATTCTTCCTTCTTGCTCTTGTGCTTATCATCTGCCTTCCTGTTATCTCAAATTCCCTATGGAAATAAGAGACTTTCTCTCATTCCCATAACTTTCTCTTGAACTTCTTGTCTGTCTCACATTCATCAACCTTTCTAGTCAACTCATTTTTCAGACCCTGCACTTCATTTTTCAATACCTCTGTCTCCCTCTCCACACATCCTATCTTCACTTGAGATTCATTGACACAGTCAGCACCATCCTTCAGATCTTTGATATTTCCACAAGTCCACCACCTGACTTTCACCTGCCTTCCTTCCCTCTCAATCATGCTATTCATAACTCTCTCCTAACAAGAACATGCTATCACTTGCTGTCATTGAAACCTGAGATATCTGAGACACTTATATTGATATTGCCCAACTCCTCCCACTGTCTACATTTCATGCAAGCTTGCATCCACCCCCCCCCCACACACACCTCATCTTACCTGCCACATTTTTAAATGGTAGAAAATTCAAATGCAGCAGCCAGACCATGCCACAAAATCCTATATTATATTTTGCAAATTGTTATTTTTAAATTTTGGCAGGCTGGGCAATAACAAATCAGTAAATAAAACAAATATGTACAATACACAAATAACGTCTGTGAGGTTAGCTGAGTGGCTATGCATTTCGTAACCATATGCCAGGGAAAGGAATGTCCTGGCTTCAATTCCTCTTGCTAATGTGAGGTGCTTAGGATCTTTCTCAGACTGATATGGGGGAAGATCTGGATGAGGATATTCAGTTGTTTTCAGATGATGCAAAGTTGGGACGAACTATGAGGAGTAGAGCAGATGTTCTGGCCTTACAAGAAGACTTGAATAGATTGAGTGAATGAGCAGGAGTGGGGATGCCAGTTCAATCTTGCAAAATGTAAGGTTTTAAAATTTGGGAAACAAAGATAGGATGTAGAATTTACACTTGGTGAGGATATATTGTTGGAAGTGGAGGAAATAAGAGATCTTGGCGGTGATAGTGGATAAGGATCTAAAATTTAGGGGACACATCGCCAAAATTGTGAAGACAACACAAAGACTTCTTGGAATGATGCAGAGGACACTGACGTGTAGAAGTAGGGAGATTCTTGTTCCATTGTATAAGGCTCTGATTAGGCCACACATGGACTATTGTGCTCAGATTTGGTCACCTGGTTTTCAGAAGGATGAAGAGATGTTGGAAAGGGTCCAAAGGTGACTGACTAAGGTAGTTTCTGACCTCTGGAATGTCAAGTATGAGGAAAGATTGAAAAGATGTAATTTGCAGAGTCTAGTGGAGAGAAGGAAGAGGGGAGATATGATAGAGACCTACAAGTTGGTAAGGGGTTGTTATAGGATCAATGGTGGAGAATTTCTACCGAGAATAGTGGGAGATCAGGGGAGAACCAGAGGTCATCCCTGGAAACTGTATAAAGAGGGTGTGAGTAGGGGAGTGAGAGGCAGGTTTTTTTCGTGCAGAGTTGTGAATGATTGGAATGCCTTGCCTCAGAGTGTGGTGTCTGCAAGGAGTTTGAATGTGTTTAAGACGCGGTATGATAAGATGTGTGTGAGATAAAAGGACCTCCTAGATGAGTCTTTGACTCCATGAGGTCTTGTTTAATAATAATAATAAATAATAATAATAATAATTATGGGATACTAAGGAAAGTGATCAGAGCTCAGTCAACCTTTGCCACAAGTTGCCCCAGCCTGAAGGTACTTCAGGCACAAACTTTGTTTGCTTACACTTGGGTAAAGGATTAAACTAAATATATAATTTATAGTCTAACTAAGTGGAAAAAAACAACTTCCAACATCCTTTCTGTAATCCAGAGTAATTTAATAATAAGGTGTGACTCTTTTGGCAACTGGCCTATGAAAATATGACTTCTGCATTGCTTCAACCTTGGTGTCACCTCTGGGTCTGGCTCCTATTGACGAGATCTCTAAGATTCGAAACTGGTTGGAAGCTTGGGTAATGGATAGCTATGCTGTAGCCAATGAAGTTCTAACTGAGGCTTGGCTGTTGCTGTTACCCAGATATATAAGGGTAATGGATGGCAATGCTGTAACCCATGAAATTAACTGAGGCATGGGTGTTGCTGTTACCCCTCAGATGAAATATGAGAGGGATCTGCTCGGTGGTGGGGTGAGCCTGTTACTGAGGGGAACTATGCTGAGTTTTGATCCTTCAGGTTGCTCATTGTTTTGTTGGGTGATCTGGGGGATCTCACGAGATTTTGGAGAGGTAACCCTGCACTTAAACAGGGAAAACTGGTCTGGGCAGTGACGCTTCCCATAATGCATAGCATTATACATGTCTGCATCATGGGATACTAAGGAATGTGATCAGAACTCACTCCACCTTTGCCATGAGTTGCCCCAGTCCTGAAGATACTTCAGGAGCAAACTTTGTTTGCTTACACTTGGATAAAGGATTAAACTAAATATATAATTTACAGTCAAACCAAGTGGAAAAAAAAATTCCAAGGGAGTGAGAAGTAGATTTTTTTGCATGCAGAGTTGTGAATGATCAGAATGCTTTGCCTGAGTCTATGGTGTCTGCAGAGAATTTGAATGTGTTTAAGGGAATGATGAGCTGTGTGTGTCTGTGTATGACAAAGGGATCTCCTAGATGAGTCATTGACTCCATGAATGTCTTAGAATAATAATAATAATAATAATAATAATTAGCAGGATGCTGCTAATGATATCAGTGATTTGAATCCAGTTAGAGTTTGAAACGTATGATGTAATAATAATAATAACTGTTTTTCGTGTGGGAGTGAGTTTAATGCCATGTAGTGTGAGGCAGAATCTAACAAGGTCAAATATATAATAGGGTGTTGTTACAGACCTGGTGGATTGGTTGCTAGTGATGAAGAAATGCATCACCAAATAAAGAAGATGGTGCAAAAAGGAGTAATCATGATGGGAATTTAATTATCCAAGTGATTGGGTAGCAGTTAAATTTCATGAGAAGAATGAAACTGAATTTATTGAGCTGTTGCAAGACAACTTCCTCAAGCAGCATGTAACAGAAGGAACTCAAGGTCAAAGAGTGTTAGATTTTATTATGGTGTCAGAGGGTGTTTCAGTTAAAGATGTAACTATTCACCTCTGGTTGCTCACAGTGACCATGCAGTACTCACTTGGAGTTTGGCTAAGTTTTATAGGATGTTCTATTTAGAAAAGGTTAAATGTCGAACTACAAAGCAGGAAATTATGACCAATTGAGGAGTATTCTGGATTCAGTGCAATGGTATCAGTTGCTGGATGGGAAGAATATCAACAGCGCTTGGGAAGCATTTAAAAAAATACTTAAATGATGCAATATCAGAATGTGCCTGAAGAGTTTGAAGAATAAGCTAAGTGCCTTCATAGTGCAACTGGAAGAACAATGGTACATTGCCTCCTTGGATTGGAAAAGGCCTTCAGCTTTCAGGACATGCAATTTACAGACAAAAAAATACTAGTGGTGGTGGTGGTAGTGGGCAGTAGATGACGTTTGTGTAGATGACGGAGACAGAGAGGTGTATAGTAGGTGCCCTACCTTGATACCTTAATGAGTCTTTGGACTCCATGGAGGTGTCACGAAATTATTTATTCAGCAAATAGGGTAGAATATAATGGATGTGTGATCTTATCAAGCAAGAGATTTTTAAGAAAAGGATGATGGGGAAGGAATACCATTTGCATAGCATGATGTTCTTTATGAAAATTATAAGCATCAAACCAGAAAAGTCACAACTGTTGTACAGAAGCTAGTCTGAGTACCAAAAGAAACTAGCTCTGGAAACTAAAAATCACACCAAAGAAATCTGTCAATTATGCTGCAAGTATAAGAAAGAATGAATATGAAAGAATAATGCTGCTGAATGCAGATGGTGTACATGACATGTGCAGAAGAGGTTCAACAACTGAGTGCCCATTTTTCTAAATGGGCACTCAGTTGTTGCGCTCCACCTGCACATGGTTTATCCACCTGGTTTATACAACATTGAACTCACTGCTACCTCTTCACTGGATGTGGAAACCCAGGTGTGTGAGGAGAAATTATTAGAGCTGTTTCACAAACTGAATAAGAATTCAGCAATAGGGAATGATGGGATGTCAGCACAGATGCTAAATAAGTATTCAGCTGAACTGGCTAGTCCTTTGACCAGGCTATATAATTTGAGCCACAGAACAGGAAAGATTCTGCAGGAATGGAAAGAATGTATGTAATCCCATTGCATAAGGGTACTGCAAAGACTATTGACCAATCAGTATCTCAGGAGTGGTGTTGGTGGAGAAGATTTAAAAAAAACTGTTTAGGGCTCGCATTCAGAAATGGGTTGACAAAGAATCTCTACTTTGCAATGAACAGCATGGGTTTACTAAGGGAAAGTAATGTTTTAGGAACCTACGCACATTCTATAATAATTGAGCTAGACAAGGAGAATGGATGCACCATGATATTTTTGGATTTTGCTAAGGCTCTTGACAGAATACAGAATGGAAGACTGTTACATAAATTGGAGAATATGGGATTAGATTATAAAATATTAGCATGAATAAGAGGATGGCTGATCGACAGATATCGAAAAGTGGTATATGGGGGATGTGAATCTGCAAGATTTAAGGTAATCAGTAGTGTAAAACAAGGATGAGTCCTTGGTCCACTGTTATTCAATATGTACATTAATGACATTGGGAAGGATTTGACAAGTGACATACAGCTATTTGCTGATGATGCAAAGATAGGTAGGGTCATCAGGAATGCGGCTGATATGCAGCACTTGCAAAATGATTTGAATAGGTTGGAATTGTGGGCATCAGAAAATGGCTGGGAGTTCAGTGTCAGTAAACATCATGCACTTTGGTGTGATTAGATATCAAGTGTCATATTATATTTTGGGGATTATGCTAGAAGAAACTGATCAGGCTAGGGATCTTGGGTTGTTAATAGATAGGAGGTTGAAGTTTAGGGACCATGTAGCAAAGATTGCAAATACAACTCAAAAGATAATTGCAATGCTGAAATGAATGTTCACATGTATAAGGATGTCATTTTGCCTCTTTACAAGGCCTTTATAAGACCTCACTTGGACTATTATGTGCAGGTCTGGACTCCTGGTTTCCGTTGTGATTCTGATATATTGCAGAGAGTGCAAAAGTGTTAAAAATGATATCAGGATAGTGGAATACTGATTATGAAGACAGATTGAGAATTTGTATACTGCAGAAGCAAGCAGGAGAAAGTGGGGCAATATGATTGAGACATACAAACCCCAGAAAGGGTCATATATTACTTCAGTTGATGGAATTTTTCAATCTATGGAGGGTGAGCAAAGGATATGAGCGCATCCTTGGAAGCTGAGAATGAATGCTGCCAAGAAGGGGGGGGGGGGAAGATCTAGATTTTTCTCTCATGGAGTGGTATGTGATTGGAATGGATTGCAATTGAATGCTGTGTGTGTGCAAGCAGTGTGAATGAATTCAAGAAGAAGTATGATAACTGGTGTGTAGCATGTGGCCTCCCTTGATGTGTCCCTGACTCCCTGGGAGTCTCTATTATTAATAATAATAATAATAATTATCTAAACTTATCTTTTTTTCTTAGACTGTACATTGCAGGAGATGTTACATAGACATAATGTAGATGCATAGATGTTACATAGATGTAATGTAGATGCATAGATGTTACATCATGATAATCTAAAACAGAAACTTTTTTGTTATTCGGAGGAAGAAGACCTGAGATATTGAAAACTGTGTTCTTAATGTTCAAAGTAAAAAAAAAAAAGGTTCATTTTTTCTTATCCTTCATTCATTTGCAAAAGAAATACTTGCATTTAGATATTGCTATCAAAACATCACCCAAAGATAATGATCTTGGCATCAATCTTCTCCATACCTCTTCTGCACCCATTGGTGTCCTTCTCCTCTGTTATAGTTAAAATTTATGTGCTGGAATTAACAACCTTCCTATATCATCTTTATATTCTTTCATATTCATCTAATATCTATCCTGCAGCACAAAAAGACAACCTATCAACCCTATCCCAAGAAGAGAGATAAAAGTGAGCCAAGTTATTGTTCAACTGCTTTCACGTCACTTCCCATGGAACTAATGGAGAAGACCACCAGCAATCAGCTTCTTCATGCCTAGAGGACTGCCAATGAATCATTACTCACTAGGTTGCCCCCCAGGTATTTTTGCTTGTCAGTTGCATTTGATTGGAGAATAGGTTCTGTTCTAGTTTTTCAAATATGATTTCATTTGTCCTTCTGTTATGCTGCCATCTTGCAGATGGATAGTTAAAATGATGGTTGAACCATGGCATTTTGCTTAAGGAGAGAACTTTTGGTGGCAGCATCTGATAAGTTTATATTTGTGTGCTGTGATATGAGCAGGACTCATTTAGCTGTTCATTCCAGGTCGGTGCTTGTATGGTCTGAAGCAAAGACTGATATGATGGCTTTCTTCTGAGAAATATTGGAACTTTCTGTCTACTTCTACTTCTGTCTGTAAACTAGTATTCAAAAATATACATATATTTTTGAATATTATTTTTTAAATTCTAATTTTAATTATGAATATGTGTATTATAATAAAATTAGTTTAATCCTTTATCCAAGTGTGAGCAAACAAAGTTTGCGCCTGAAAGTATCTTCAGGACTGGGTTAAGGTGGTACAACACCAGGGCAACTCGTTGCAAAGGTGGAGCGAGCTACCAACACTCCTATCTCAGTATCTCCTATAATGCAAAACACATTTCCTTGCAGATATGTCTATTGTTATGCATTAAGGGAAGGGCCACTACCCAGACTAGTTTCGACCTTTATCGAGGTCTCTTCAGTGGGAGCCAGGTCTAAGTAGAGATACCATTGAAGAGACCTCAATAAAGGTCGAAACTAGTCTGGGTAGTGGCCCTTCCCTTAATGCATAACAATAGACATATCCACAAGGAGATGTGTTTTGCATTATAGGAGATACTGAGATAGGAGTGTTGGTAGCTCGCTCCACCTTTGCAACGAGTTGCCCTGGTGTTGTACCACCTTAACCCAGTCCTGAAGATTCTTTCAGGCGCAAACTTTGTTTGCTCACACTTGAATAAAGGATTAAACTAATTTTATTATACTCTAACCAAGTGAAAAATAAACTTTGAATATGTGTATTAATGAATAGAATTTTCATAAGAACTATGAAGTTTTCATGTCCTGCTTGAAAGAGAAGGTGGAGAACATTTTTCAGTGCTTTTCGTTGTGTTTGTTTGTAGTGTCATATTGCCTTCTTCATCGTTGAAAAGAATGAGAGTTCAGTTCCATTCTTCAGTAAACTGAAATAGTGTTACTTATTTTCTGTGGTAATGATACTCGGGGAATAGTCTTCTGTCCAGTTTTTTTTTGTAGGCTGTACTTGAAGTTTTTCACTTGCTTGAGTGAATGATAAATGATCATTATCCTTACTTGTGGCATAACTATAAACAACAAAATTACACAATAACCACACTAATGAACTTAATGAAAGTACAGATATTTCATACGGAACATAACATCACATTATCAGTGTAGAAACAAGCAAATCAAAGAACAGAAATACAAGTCACATACAACAATCAAACAATCAGTTTACCAATTAAAATTGGTTGCAGGGTGAATGATGGACATATCTGTCTATCATTCAGCCTGGATGGCCGACCTGGTTGGCCGAGTGATTAGTGTATCCACTCTCCAGCCAAAAGGTTACAGGTTCTAATCCCGCCGTGGGCATGGATGTTTGTGATTGTCTGTGAAAATACTAATGGTGGTGGTCAGTGGTAGATGGCATTGGTGTAGATGGTGAAGGTAGTTGCAGTTGGTGGATACCGAGAGTTGTAGAGTAGGTGCCCTTCCTCAATGAGTCTTTGGACTCCCTGGAGGTGTTATACAATAATAATAATAACAGTATCAAAGAATGGTTTGTGGAGGAGTTGTGTCCAGGAGAAGGCAGCTACTAGTGGTGTGCTGCTCAGTTCGCTGCTTGGTCCTCAGTTTAATTTATATATCAATGATATAGGAAATGATTTACTGGAGTTATTCAGTTGTTTGCCGATGATCCAAAACTAGGAACGATAGTCAAGAAGATGATGTAGTGCTCCTGCAGAATGACTTAAATAGACTGGCAGTTTAATGTAACCAAGTGTAAGGTGATACACTTTGGGAAGAAGTGATCACAGACTGTACAATATTAATGGAGCTGAAGTGCAGGAAATTGATGAGACCAGAGACTTGGGGATGTCTGCAGAGAGGGAGTTGATGTTTAGAGTACATATTGCAAAAGTTGCACATCAGATTACATGGTTGTTGAAGAACACACTGACAAGCAGGGATAGGAAGTTATTTTTCCCTTTATAAGGCCACATTTGAACTACTGTGCACAGATGTGGTCACCAGGATTCTGTGGGATGAAGTGGTGGAGAGTATCCAGAGATAAGTGACAAAGATTGTGGCAGGCCTATAGAATGCTCTCTAGTAGAATAGATTCGAGGTCTGTGGGCTTCAAAAATTAGCTAATAGGTGTAAAAGAGGAGACATGATAGAAGCATGTATGTTAGGAAAGGAATTTTATAGGATTGCTACTGAAGACTTGTTTCAAGAATAAAATACTGTGAGTTGGCATAATGAAAAGAATTATATAATATAATTTTATAATTCTTTTCATACCAAAGACTTGGAATGAATGAGAGGTATGATGGGTATTGTGTGAATAATGGGTCTACCCATGCTGAATCTTCTGACTTCATGGAAATACCCTTATAATAATAATATTACTCTGACTGTTTTCACTTTAATTTCCATGTATGTGGCCATAACTCTCCAGTTATCAAGGACAGTCTCTTTCTTTTTTCTCTTGTTATCCTTGTGAAAAAGATTGTTCTCTTTCATTTCTGTTCTGTCCTGAATATCACCCTCATCCAGTCATACTTCGATTATTGAAGTAGTTTTCAGGTGATTAAAGTCATTTGGTGTGAATTTCATCTGCCTTCTTTCATATAACCTTGGAAGTCATAAATAAACACAGCAATTCAGTTTTGGATCTATAACCAGTATCCAAATTTTAACTTTCTTCTGTCAATATTCTTTAGGAGCCTTAAAGTTTTACTGATCTTTTCTAACAGCCATTAATTTGTACGCCGTTCAGTATATGATATCCTCAATAGCCTCCTGTAATACTACATTTCAAAAGCAGCTATCCTTTTTTATCTGATGGTTCCAAGTCTCACATCCATAAGTCGCTGTTGGAAAAAAAAAAAAACCCAGCTGCATCCACATTCCTCAATTTTGTTCCCATGGAGATAGATCCATCCCTTCAAGAATTTAGACAAGTTTCTGACTATTGTTTCAGCCATTTCTAATCTTCTTCTGATGTCTTCTGAACAGCAATTCTCCACATTAATAATGGATCCCAGGTACTCAAACTTGCTGACTTCCTCAATTCTTTCTCCATTAAGGTACACTTGTTTCTCAGGAGCTTCCCTGTTTGTATTTCCTTTGAGAACAATAATCTTTGTCTTGATAGGATTGAGTTGAAGTCCTCTGTTATTACTGATATCTTAACTTTATCTAGAATTTGTCCTAGTTCTTCCTTGTCATCACAGAGGGGTATGGTATCATCAGCATACCTTGGAAAGAGCAATCTATTTAATATATTTATTCTATTTCTAATATATTAAACAGATTAAGCAGCTTGTTTTTTTTTTCCAACAGCGACTTATGGATGTGAGACTTGGAACCATCAGATAAAAAAGGATAGCTGCTTTTGAAATGTAGTATTACAGGAGGCTATTGAGGATATCATATACTGAAAGACATACAAATGAATGGGTGTTAGAAAAGATCAGTAGAACTTTAAGGCTCCTTAAGAATATTGACAGAAGAAAGTTAAAATTTGGACACATTGAAAGGATGGAGGGACCTCACAGAACAGTAATAGAAGGTAAGTTCCTGGAAAAAGAGGAAGTGGTAACTCGTCAGTGAGATGGATGGTGTGTGTGTGTGTGTGTGTGGAGTGACTGCATTTCAGAGAGTTAAAGCCTTCAGAAAAGCATACAACAGGAGTCCCTACCCGCATACATTTGCTGTCAGTTACTCCATATTTTTCCTCAGACTCAGCCACACCCCTTACATCACAAGCCATCTCATTCTGATGCTGTCCATCCTCACACATACATTCACTACTGATTCTTGTATTGTCTTCTACTTATGCTGTACTATTACCCTGTCTTATTCTTCTCTTATTCACAACTCTTCAGCCTCATCTATTCCACTTCCCTGCTCTTTCATATTATTATTATTATTACATGATACCTACAGCCTGTGTAGCTCAGTGGATGTGGCGTTTGCACACCACCGCGCTTGGCCGCACGAAGGAAGTCTTGGTTTCGAGTCTAGTCGGCGACTAGAGGAAATTTTTCTAAGCCTTTTTTCGACCGGTTCCCGAGTTAGTCGATCTCTGGCACGGGCAAGCAGGTTTTTCCTCCCGGAAACTCGGGTTTTTCGTCCTGTAAACTCAAGAAAATCGACCGTAGAACCCACATTATTTCAGACATTAAATATATTTGTGTTAGGGTTAGGGACCACGAGATGGCGGCACATTTGAGCCGTCTCTCTTCACTGCGTACCGCTTAATTAGTGATAGCCTTGGGCCATCTGTCTCTGATTGGGTACCAGTGGAGATTGAACTGCCCACTCAGTCTCCAAAAAGTTAGATAGGGCTAAATGGCCTCGCCTACTCCCGTATACGGGAATAAAAAGGCGTTAGCTGATTTTTATTTTTATTTATTTATTTTTTTACATGATACCTCCAGGGAGTCCAAAGACTCATTGAGGGGGAGGCACTCTACAACTCTCCATCTCCACCGTTCACTCTGCCAACTACAACAAACCTCAACGACCACCACCACCATCATCATCATCACCAGCGCCATCTACCGCCCACCACCACTATTATTTTCACAGAGAATCAAAATCATCCATGCTCCTGGTGGAATTCGAACCCACAGCGTTTTAGCTGGAGAGCAGATATGCTAACCACTCGGCTAATCAAGCCAGCTGTTACATTTTATCTGTTACTTTTTTCTGATCTCTTTCTCATTTAGTTCATTACTGTCCCATCCAGCAAATGTCTCT
Organism: Typopeltis vanoorti; assembly: GCF_054136105.1. NCBI lineage: Eukaryota > Metazoa > Arthropoda > Arachnida > Uropygi > Thelyphonidae > Typopeltis > Typopeltis vanoorti. The sequence goes on along the minus strand of NC_143550.1, from coordinate 96,853,608 downwards.
CCATTTGACTCTCATTAAGACCATTTAATGTAATCTATCACTTTTATACAGTTCCATCCTTTCATTGAATTCATCCTATACAAATCTTCCAGTTTGACATTCCAGATTTTTTCCCACACTCTTAATTCATCACTATTGTACCTGGGCAACATGCTGACTGCCTTTCTTGCAAACACTGTTGTCTTTTACTCTCCTCAATCATTTCCTGATATCCATCCTCACTTTTTCCTTCTGTCCAACTAAATCATTTGTTTTGTGTATTAAGTCTTAACTGCTGGTAGAAACTTGATAAAAGTTAAATGGAGTGAAACAGCACTTTCTTCAAAAATTTTCTCTAATGTGAGACTTGTGACATACGCGCGCACACACACACACACGCACACACAAAGGCAACACAAAACTAAGTGAAAGACTTCAGTCTTAACTAGGTGGGATGTTCTCTATGGGCAGCCTAGGATGTAAACTGGAATCTCAAAGTATCGTTATTATTATTATTATTGCATGGACACCTCCATGGATTCCTAACACTCATCATGAGAGACATTCAAACTATCAACACAAAATCTGTCATACCTCCCATTGAAACCATTAACAGACATAGCACTCACAACTGACTCAGGCAACACATTCCATTCATTCATCACTCTCCAAGCAAAAAATCTAGTCCTCCTGACCTTGCTACCACACTCTTACCCAACACTTCCAGGAATGACCTCTTGTTCTGCCCCCTCTAGCCAAGTGCTGAAGCATTTCCCCTGCATCAGTCCTATAAAACTCATGGTGATGAGGATATGGTGGAAAGGGTCCACAGAAGATTCACAAAGGTGGTCAGTGGTCTTTGGAATGTGGAGTATGAGGACAGATCGAGAGAATGTAAGTTGCAGAGTCTCGTGAATAGGAAGAAGGGGGGAGATATGATTCAGATGTATAAGCTAGTCAGGGGTTGTTATTGCGCCAACATGGAGGAGATTTTTCATAGAATGAGAAAGGAGGGTAGGACAAGAGGTCATCGGTGGAAATTGTATAAGCAGAGGAGTGAGGAGTAGGTTCTTTGCATGGAGAGTGGATGCATTGCCTGAGTGTGTTGTGGGTGTAGACACATGGAATCAGTTTAAGGAACACTTGGAGAGCATTGTGTGACATAGTGTGTACCTCCCATGATGAGTCTCTGACTCCATGGATGTCAAATGATAATAATAATAATAATAACCATTTAAGTAACTTAAATGTTTCTGTCATATACCCCATTTTCAGAAATCAACTAACTTTTGTATTCCACAAACCCTCAATCTATCCTTATAGGGAGCATTCCACAAACCCTCAATCTATCCTTATAGGGAGCATTCCACAGACCACTCACCATCGTGATTACTCACCCCTGGATCCTCTCCGCCACTTCCTCATCCCCAAGAAACCCAGTTGACCAGACCTGAGCACAGTACTCCAGATGTAGTCATATCAAAGCTTTATAAAGAGGAATGATAACTCCTTTATCTCTGCTTGTTAGTGTGTTCTTCAATAACCAAGTAACCCTGGCTGCTTTAGCAATATGCCCTCTAAAATTAAGCTGTGTATCTACTACTACACCAAAATCCTTGGCGTTATCAATTTCCTGGAGTACATTTCCCTCAATCTGATACACAGCTTGTAATTTTTGTATCCCAAAATCCATAACTTTACACTTTTCCACATTAAATTGACATCTATTATGTTTTGCCCATACTGTCAGCCTATTTAAATTATCCTGCAAGTTCTCCACATCACCTTGATTAATTATTACCTACTCAACTTTCCATCATTAGCAAACAACCTGGATATTTCACTTCAATTTATCCAACTCATTTGAAACCCTATTATAAAAATTTAGTAAATTACTAAGATATAACTGACCCCTCCACAAAGTCATGCCACATAGAATATCATATTCTTATTCACCCATTTCTGAATTCTCTTTTTAACCAACTTATCCAGTACTTTACCACCACTCCTAAGATACTAATTGTTCTATAATTTGCTACCACAGATTTAGGTATCTCTTTATGCAAAGGAATTATTTTGCCCTCCTTCCACTCTCTTGGGATTTTGCCAGAGCATATACTTAAATTAAACAACCTGGTCAAAGGTGTCACCAGTTCGCCTACATATTCTCATAAAACGCAAGCCCATATTCCAACAAACCCCACAGCTGTATTTGCATTTGGATTCTGCGATATAATAAGTACCACCAATTCTTCAACCTCTGTTCTCGCACCGGTCCATGTTACTCCTGTGTTACAACTCTTCACTTGGATGATATACCCTTGCAAAATGATCACTCAGTAGCTCAACACTTTCATCTGCCTCCATTATCTCTCTACCATCGGCACTCATTATTGTTTCCCATATTTCGGGAAATTTAATGTAACCATATTTATTCAAATTAGTCTCATTTTTGAGAGCATCAGCAGATTCTAAAAACAAACTTTTTCTTCTAAATTTACTGTGAAGGAGCATGGTGGTCTTTCTCCTATTGACTCTATCAGGTATATGCAAAACATATTCTCCAAGTCCTGATTTACCATAGTCATGACTACAGATATATTTTTGTGTTCTTCTATACAGATTGTAGCTATTCTTCCTGTCTGTCCATAGTAGGCCAATTATCATCATTATTAACAGACCTCCATGGAGTCAAGAGATTCATTGTTGGAGATCTCACTTTCACATGCACAGCTCATTGTACCTTGACTTAAATGCATTTACTGTCCCTATACTCACCACACTCTCAGGCAATACATTCCAATTCCCATGCAAACAATCTACTCCTCACCCACTTGCTCATACCCACGTTATACAGCTTCCATGGATAATCCCTCATTCTCCTCCCCTATCTCAAGTTATTCAGGATATTCAATGAAAAATCTCATCCATGCTAATCTGATAATTACCCCTTAAAACTTATCTTCCTTCTACCCACTAGGCTCTGTAATTTACATTCTCTCAATCTGTCCTCATATTGCACCTTCCAAAGATCAGATACCAACGTGGTGAATCATCTCTGGACCCTCTCCAACATCTCATCATCCTTTTGAAAACCTAGCAACCCAATCTGTGCAGTAATCCATATGCAGCCTGATCAAAGTCTTATACAAAGGAATAAAAACATTCTATATGTCAGTGTTCTCTACATCATTCTCATATTCCGCTGTGTTGTCCTCGCAATTTTAGCAAAATGTCCATGAAATTTTAAGTCTCTCTCCATCACTACCCCCAAATCCTTCATCTCCTCCACCTCCTCCAAAATATCCCCACCAATCCTATACTCTGCATCCCATTTTTGCTTCCCAAATTTTCCAAAAAACAAGTAACTCTTTATACACCAGGAACTGAGAGAGTAGGGAATTTGTCCTTAATGGAATGGATAAGTATATCAAGTTTTAAATGGAACTTGAAAGTTGTGCAAAGGTTGTATTTCTTTAAGATTCTAGCTAGTTTTTTGATGTGTCTCAGACATAAGGGATGGTAATAGCATTACTAAAATCTTTCTGAAGAGAAGGTCGTGGACTAGGAGAAGGAGTGATTATATTTTGCTGCTGTGGAAACTGTAGCCATTAGATAGAAAGGTGTCATGAATTTTGCTGTAAGAGAGACTTCACTAAAACAAAGGTTATAAATTCTATTGGTTAGTGTTTATTGTTTAGAGTAGGTAGGAGTGATGGGAAGGTTTTGAATGTATCTGTATGAGTGCATTTCCTGTACACTGAAGAGGACAAGTTATCATTAGGCAGGCATGTTACTGAGGCAGTAGTGTAGCTAGAGCTTTTGCCGCCCCTCTCAGTACACACCAAAAATACTACAAAAAGTCAAAACGATGTATAGGGAAATAAATTAAAACACTATGTTTATTTTCGAAGTAAAACTTTAATTTCAACATTCTAAAATGTTATTTTTCTTACTTTTCTGTTAGCAAAATCGTCGATGGCATTTGCAAAGCAATTGTGAGGAAACTTCGCAGTAATATTACAATATTTGGAAGTGAGTTCTCAAGACTGTATTTCAGAATTAACTGCAAAAGTTCAAAAAGGTTCAAAGTGCTGCCCAGGGCGGACTCCCCCCCCCCCACAGCTACATAGCTACATTTCTGTACTGAGGTGTTTGGAAAGGCTAGACTGTTATTAAGTTCCTTTTCCGTTGTATTCCATTGTAGTATGACAGGTAAGGTTATACAGTGTCATACAAAACAAACAAATCTCTTCACCCATTACTGGTCATACTGCATGATACATAAAAAAGCTATTCTTATTTTGAAACTTATGTTAAAAATCTAATTGTTAATAATACTTGTATCCTAGTGAATGTTGATATCACTTCATTTTTCATCAACATTCCCTTAAATGACAACTTATTACTTTTCAAAAAGTTTTTTCCTCATGATATCACAGATCTCTTTCTCTTTGCTAGCCATTCTGGATATTTCTCTTGGAAGAACAAAATGTATAAACAAATAGAGGGTTCCTCTATTGGATTTCCCTCTCTCAACTCCCTTGCCCATGTTTTCATGGAAGATTTTGAAAACAAATTCAACCTCTCTCAAACTTCTTATCTGGCTAAGATATGTGGATGATGTGTTTTCTATTTGGTCTCATGGCCCAGATGCATTAAATGCTTTTCTCTATCACCCCAATAGTCTTGTTCATCCTAGAATCCAATTTACAATGGTAAAGGAAACTAATAATAGTCCAGCCTTTCTAGACACCTTGGTAACATACCACCTACCTAATGGTAACCTGTCCTTTATGGCATAAAGGACTCACACAAGCAGATACATTCACAAACTTTTCCATCACCTCACTCCCTCTCAACAATATGGTATTATCAAAGCACTAATCAAAAGAACCTATAACCTTTGTTCCAGTGAAGACACTCTTACAGCAAAATTCAGTCATGTACACTACACCTTTTATCTAATGGCTACAGTTTCCACAGTAGCAAAAAATAATCAATCCTTTCCCAATTCATGACCTTCTCTTCAGAATGATTTTAGTAATGCTATTACCATCCCCTTTTTTCTGAGGCCCAGCCCATCAAAAAACTAGGTAGAATCTTAAAACTTAAAACTAGCTATCCTTATCCTCTCCACTAAGTTCCTGCAAGTTGTCCTAATATGGACAGACAGGAAGAACATAAAAAATATATCTGCAGTTATGACTATGGGCAATTGGGCCTTGCAGACTATGTTTTGACTACAGCTCATAGAATTACTCGGAAAAAGACTGCAATGCTCCATCACAGTAAATTTAGAAGAGATAGACTGTTTTAAGAATCACAAACATCCATGTCCATGGTGTGGATGTTTGTGATTGTCTTTAGGTGGAAGATGAATGTCATCACCTGGTGTGAGACCACTGCCTGCATATTGGAGGCAGTGGTCTCACATCAGGATCTCACACATGATCACCACTCAATAAATGGCTTGAAAAAGTTCCATGGTTGGTCTCTAGACCAAGGTTATAAAAATAATAAAACTTTCACATTTGACGTCCGTAGATGCCATATGATCACTGCCATACCTCACATGGTTTTGGCAATGATGTCTTCTGCTAGAATAAGTGGTAGGGTTGCAGATTCCCTTTCCACACAATGTTCATAGGACAATCACAAACATCCATGCCCACGCTGGGATTCGAACCCGCAGCCTCTTGGCTGGAGAGCATATACGCTAACCACTCGGCCAACCAGGCCGAGCAAGGTTTCCAGACTGAAAAAAAAGAAAGAAAGAAAAATATATAAAAATTGATAAAAATAGGGGGTAAAATGTTTAGCCCACTCACTGTACAAAGTGTACTATAGGTTTGCAAAATAACCTTTCGTGGGTGGGAGCAACATAAAATAACGTTAAGTGTTCAGAGCCCTCTAGCGAGTAACGTATTGGACGAAACACACCAATATTCTGTAGACGTACACAGTGGAACATGGGGATTCGATTTAATGAAAAAAAAATAGTACCAAAAGTCGCCAACAGGGGAAATATTGGCGCTGCCAAATTAATTTTTGTAGGTGTGACTAATGAATGACTAAATGGCAAATGAGAGACAGCGCACATCAATTTCATGACATTTATTGTTAATTACAAATGAGGTTCAATATGACTACCATTCTGATATTCCAGGAACTGCATACAGTGCACGACATTTTCCACAGTGGCTCGCAACATATCGGAATTGATTTGTCTCATGTGTAACGTTATTCGATCTTTCAAAGTTGGAATATTGGGTACATGTCCTTGATACACAATGCTTTTTAGAAATCCCCACAGCCAAAAGTCACAAGAATTGAGATCAGGCAATCTCGGTGGCCATGGCATGGGAAATGCACGACTAATGATTCTTCTGTCAGAGAAATGTTGTCGCAAAACACGCTATACCTGAAGTCCAATGTGGGACAGAAAGATCTGACCTGTCTAATGACTTTGTGTATTACTGAGAGTAATGGTAGGTGAGCTGAGATTCCTTTTGAAAGACAATAGTCAAGACTATATTTTGGTGATATTGAAGATCACCATCATGACCCTCTCCATTGAAAGATGAAAGATCAGTGTTTAAGGTACTGGTTGAATATGATTTGGAAGCTTGGTATGTCTGAGCACTGCATGGCTTGTTAAATGAACAGAATGAATGAAGAGTACTATTATCAGCAAAGTTGTGAATAAGATTAATGGTGATTGAGAATAAATGAACATACAGATATAGAAAATGAATGGCAAAACATTAAACAAATAGTAAAACAAGCAGCATATGAAGCCATAGGAACAAAACTGCAAAGAAAAAGGAAAGGACTCAGAACCTGGAACCCAGAACTAGAATCTTTAATAAGAAAGAAAAAAGAAATGTATCTTAAATGGTTAAACAATAGTAACCATAGGAAATAAAATAGAATATAAAAGAATTAAAGCAATAATAAGAAGAGAAACCAGGAAAATAAGAAGACAGGACTGGGAAAAATTTGTATCAAGATTAGAGCATGACATAAATGGAACTCAACTAAAGAGCTATAAAATCATTTGAAAAATGACTCAAGAAACAAAGGATTATCTACAAAATAATAGGAAATAAAGAATTAACCAGTCTTTTGTATGATTTTTTGCTGAAAATGAAGACCAGAAAAATCTACACGTATTAAACAAAACAATAGAACAGTATGACATAAAAATCTCATTAAATAAAATGAAATCAATAGCATTTCATTTTATTTTCATTGGAACTTTGAAACAGACACTTCAACAAAAAGATGTCTAGAACAACCCAAATAAAACTATATAAAATAATAGCCAAACCAATTCTGAAATATGGCAGTGAAACATGGACTTGGGGAGAACGAGATAAAAGACAAGTGGAAGCTGCAGAAATGAAGTTCCTAAGACTGCTCGCAGGCTATAAAAGAATAGACAAGATAAGAAATGAAGAAATAAGAAAACAATTATCCATAATTAACATAACAAACTATAGATGTAGCATGGAATGAGGAGTTAGCTGGAAAAGAGATCAATGCAGCTTGGGGGATTTTCAAGAACTATCTAGTAGATGCAATGTCTAAATATATTCCATGGGTCAGAAGGTTAAATAAGGTAGGTGTGAAATGGATGAATAAAGAGATTAAGCATGTGATACAGAGAAAGAGGGAATTATGGAGGCAGCATAAGAGTAATGGTAATAACCAATTCCATGATGATTACAAAGACCAGGCAAGGTGAGTGACTTGGTTGATAAGGGCAAAGTGAGGTATGAACAGCAGTTAGCTAATGAACCCAAAAAGAATCCTAAGGAATTCTTTCGATATGTAACCAGCAAAAGAAAGAATGATTATGGAAGGATGACATTGATTGAAGAAAATGGTATAAAGACAGCTGTTGTGGAAGATGTAGTGGAGATACTTAATGAGCAGTTCATAAAGGTCTTTCAATCTTGCAAATGTGACTTCATGGAGAGATTGAGAGCAGTTGATGATGGAGGGAGAGACTGACTGTAAGTGAGCAAGAGGTGTATGGGGAGTTTAGCAAACTTGATCTTAATAAGGTTGTGGGACTTGATAATATATCACCACGTATTCTGAAGGAATGTGCCAGGGAGTTGATGCTGGCCTTGACATATTTTTTTAATACGACTCTTGCACTGGGTCAAGTTCCTAAGGAGTGGAAGGAGGGCAAGATTGTGACACTTCATAAAGGAGGTGATAGAACTCAAGCATCAAATTATAGGCCTATCTGTGTGTCAGGTGTTGTGGTTAAGTTGTTGGAGAAGCTTGTGAGAACTAGGATCCAGAATTGGGTCGACAACAATGGTATTATCTTTGTTGGACAGCATGGATTTGCTAAAGGGAAGTCTTATTACAATAAGATGACTGCTTCCTTGGACAGACGTGAAGGGTACACAGTAATATACTTAGATTTTGCAAAGGCTTTTGATAGATTTCCACATGATAGTTGTTAAATAAATTGAAATCAATGGGAGTGGATAATAGACTTCTGAGTTGAATCAGTCACTGGCTCTCAGATAGGTATCAGAAAGTTGTATACAGGGTGGCAGTATCCCGAAAGAGGAAGGTCACTAGTGGTATGCCACAAGGGTCGGATTTGGGACATTGTTGTACAATTTGTATATAATTGATATTGGGGTGGCTTTAACTGGTTATATGCAGCTATTTGCAGGTGATGCAAAATTGGGGAGAGCAATGCAGAGTCAATCTTGAATAGATTGCACGAATGGGCAGGTAATTGGAACTCTCAGTTCAGTATTGCAAAGTCTAAGATTTTGAAATTTGGTAAGCAACGACGGGATGCAAAGTATACACTTGATGGGGAAACTTTAAAGGAGGTAGAGGAGATGAGAGATCTGAGAGTGGTGGTGGACAAGGACTTAAAATTCATGGGCCACATTGCACAAGTTCTGAAGGCATCACATCAGACAATGCAATGATGCTGAGGATCCTGACATGCAGAAATAAAGAGGTTATGATGCCATTGTATAAGGCCATGATCAATCCTCATATTGGGGGTATTGTGTACAGATTTGGTCACTGGGTTTTCATGGTGATGAAGATATGTTAGAAGCATCCAGAAAAGATTCACAAAGGTGGTCAGTGGTCTTTGGAATGTGGAGTACAAGGACAGATTGAGAGAATGTAAATTGCAAAGCCTCACGAATAGTAGGAGGAAGGGGGGGGAGATATGATTGTGACATATAAGCTATTTGGGGTTTATTACCAGATTGATGTGGAAGTGGTTTCTCATAGAATGGGAAAGGGGGATAGAACAAGAGGCCATCCATGGAAACTGTATAAGGAGAGTGTGAGCAGAAGGTTCTTCACATGGAAAGTCTTTGATGAGTGGAATGCATTGCCTGTGCGTGTGTGTGTGTGTGTTGTGAATGAAGCCACATTGAATGAGTTTAAAGTGCAGTTGGACGAGTACCTCTCAGGATGAGTCTCTGACTCCTCTCTCTCTCTCTCTCTCTCTCTCTAATCATTGTCCCCATTTAAAGTCAACCTTAATAATTACTTACCTTATTCTTATTGATCTAATTTGCTGATGAATGTCACCTGCATATTCTTTTGCATTGTTCCTACATTAGCAAATGACTATATTACATTTGAAATATAATAATAGTTTGTCTTTGTATATATAAATAGTATATATATATATTTATTTATAAAATTAAAATTTAACTGACTAGAACCCGAGAAAGTATAACAAAAACCTTTAATAAATCACGACTAGTTTCATCGGTGTTTCGACTTCTTCAGGTGAGAAAGAAAAAACATAAGAAAATAACAAGGTAAAAAACATGGACTTTCCAGCTTAATAAAAAGAAGCAGAATAGTAACAGTCATATTTGAATAGGTGACCGCATGCTACTATTGGCATGAGTTGAATGTATGTGACAGCTAATTTTAGAGTGCCGGTATTGGATTACTGCACTACGGGAATCAGGCAAATTGTAGCTTAGATTGTTGTTCAAGTGTGAAGGGTCCAGAACTATTTCTTTTGATTCGATAATTCGTCTTTCAAATTCATCCTTGCATATATATTATAAATTGGTAGTGCGGTCCCAATCAACTTGGTGTGGCCGTTCTTCGAGGTTAGAGTTTGCGGAGAAGAGAATATCACTGAAAAGGGCACTCGCTCATGTTCTGCTGTGGGAGATGTCATGTCTAACAATATACAGGGTGTTCGGGATAAATTTGACATATTTATAATTAATTATATTTTTCCGTAAGTTACATGTATTAACACACACTTCTCTTCATTTAAAAGTTTGGACCCTTCTTCATTCATATACAAGATGTCAGAAAGGATGGATAGCTGGAACCCACCTGAATCATGGAAGAGAATAACTTGTATCATGATGATTCGTGCCCGCCATCAAAATAAGGATATTACGACTGCTGCCCAATGCTCCCTGAATACAGTAAAAACAATCAGGCATGAACTAGAGACTTGCAATGGTGACTACGAGGATGTAGCAAGAAGAAAGATCCCTAGCAGACGATCTGATTGCGTTCGTACAGCAGAATTCCTCGCAAATCTGCAGGAACAGGTGTTGAAGAACCCTGGCATTGGAATTCGGGCTTTGTTCGTGGAGTTGCTAACTGTAGTCAAGCCCTGGATAACAAGGGTAGCCAGTGGTAGGCCGTATGTATGGCAGCAGGATTCGGCCCCTTGCCACACCTCTGGGAAAAGTCAAAAATGGTTGTCTGAAAATTTCTACGACTTCACCAGTCCAAATGTTTGGCCTCCAAACTCCCCAGACCTTAACCCCATGGATTATTTTGTATGGGGCGCAGTTGAAAAAGACACCAATCGCACTTCCAGTAATACAAAAGCCCAGTTAATGGATAAAATTAAAACAGTTTTTGCGGCCCTTCCCAGGGAGACTGTAGCATCAGCTTGTTCGAGGTTCCGAAGCAGAATTGAAGCTGTGATCGATGCTAATGGTGGTTATTTTGAGTAAATCTTGTTGATAGTATTGTAATTAACTCTGCCTGTAATGTTTTTTTGTCAATTCATTAAATTTAATAGATACAAAGAAGATTTTCTTTTTCCTTACGAAACTGTCAAATTTATCCCGAACACCCTGTATATATATATGTTTGTGTGTACTCCAGATTATGACCTTAATACGAAGGTCAAAACATCTGGAAATTAAAGTAATTATTCCTAACATGGTTGTAGTCTCCAAAATTTTTACTGAAATAAATGACTATATATTTTGTCCTCTTAGCAACTATATCATACAAGAGAGTATCAAATGCAAAACTCTCTCTCTCTCTTAGCTGTTGCCTTGCTCCTGCAAAACTTCTACTCCTTTTGGGTACAATTCTTCTGTTGTCACCAAGCCTATTCTCTTTGCCTTCTTGAAAATCCATCCCAACCTGAAAATACAGTATCCCATATATTCTCTCTCTCTCTCTCTCTCTCTCTCATTAACTTCTATATCTCCCTTTGTCTGTCCAGTCTTAGTAATGTCTCCAATTTTTGACCAAGCTGAATTAACCACTTCCAAAAAAAAAACTCCTCTCCCTTATGCTTCTACTATTAGAATACATGAATTGCAATATTCCCTTAAGCCTACAGATATACCACCCTATTCTATTGCGACTTGAAAAAATATATTCATCATTTAATTGTTCTCTTTCTTTTCTTTTTTTTTTCTTTTTTGATTTTAGGGGACATAGATCAGAGAGAGAGAGGAAAGCCATATGGCAGAAAGAAATGGAATTTCTGCAAAACTCACCCCTTTTCACCCTTATTTTCTGGATTACGAACATCCATTCACTCTCTCTCTCTCTCTCGCTGGCTAACACTGTAATACAAATCCATTTCAGGTGCAGACTGTCATTATATATAAGTGCTTTTGCTCATAAAATCACTACATATGCTTACAAGTTATACTCTGTTTTTCCTATACAACCTCTACATGGACTCAGTTATCATTACAGCCCTTCTCAGTTCTGTCTTATCATACTGATGATGCATCACACAGTTTTTACTCTCTCTCTCTCTCTCTCTCTCTCTCTCTTTCACTTCTCTTGCCCTTGTTTTTCATTTCTTTCAGTAACTCTTTTGTGTCATTTCTCATTCCATACTTATCATCTTTCCAATCATTCACACTTGGGAAAGCATTCCCTTTTCTCATTCTATAAGTATATCACTCAGATCTTGAATCCTCTCTCCTGAAAGCAAAATTTTGTAACTGTCATCAGATATACTGATTATCATGGCATGATCATATAATAATATCATTTCCTTTCTCTCTCTCTATCTCTCTTTCTCTTTCATATTCTCCTTTTCCTTTTTTCCCCACTCACTTCTCCTTGCTTTCTGTTCTCTGGTGCATTATTTGCTATACATTTATCCTGTCTCTCAAACTTATGCTTTATGCTACTTTTATTACTCTGGACATAAAAATTTACATGGAAAATTATAAATAATTATGATTTTTATTAAAAAATATTTATGTAAAATTAAATATTTTTGTATATTGCATTTTGTTAAGATTTTTTTAAGATTTTGAAGTTATTTTTTATTTACATACTTAGATTAATTTTCAACTCTACCAAAGGGATGGAGGAAACTTTCTGAATCAAACATATCTGAGTATACTTACAGAAACACTATTATTATATTATTGTTATCCAGGCATACATGGAATCCAAAAACTGATCATGGGAGGCTCTCACAGCCATAGCCCTATCCTGTCTTGTCATGTATTGAAAATTTTTTTCTTTGTCGATTTTGTAAAACTCTTTTAGTAACATATGTTTCTACAATATCTCCTCTTTTCCAGTTAGCTTTTGTACTTATCAACCAGTCTGTAACCATAAATCTTCAGTCTATCTTCATATAGAGCACCCACAGATTCTTTGAATAACCTATCCACCGCTTCATGAATAATAAATACAATGCTTCCTTATTCTAGAAAAATTCAATGGACCAAATCTCTGTATAGCATAAGACATTAATACTGCTAGATGTGGCAGTATTACTGACTGTTTAACATCTCTTTTTTTTTTTTTTTTTTTTAATAACTTCAGGTTTCTTTACAGTGAATGGCTTCTTTATAATCTGGATTAAAGAGCTCGTGCATATGCATGCACACACACACACACACTAAATGTTTGATAGGTAACGAATGATTCGAGAATTAATATCTAAAAAAACATGCAATTCACATATGTATATTATTATGATGATGATGATGATGCAGACCTCCATGGAGTCAAGAGACTCATTGTGGGAGGCCCCTTCTAGAAAACACAAAATCTATCATACCACTCCTTGAACTCACTGACCGTTCATGCTCTCACCACTCTATCAGGCAGTGCATTCCATCGTTCAACCACTCCTCATCCTCTTGCTCACAGCTTCCTTTTGCAACTTCCAGGGATGGCCCCTTGTCCTTGTTCCTTCCCCCTATTCCACCAAGAGAAAGAACTCCCCAGAGTCAACCCAGTAACTACCTCTCAACAGTTTAAGAGTCTCAATCATATCACCTCCTTCTTCTATCTACCAAACTCTTCAGTCCACATTCCCTCAGCCGATCCTCATAACTAACATTGTACAGTCCTGAAATCAACTTTGTTATCTGCCTCTGTACCCTTTCCGCAGTTAATTTATCCCCTTCAAATCTTGGGGAGAAAATTTGAGAACAATAGTCCAAGTTGTCTGATCAGGACTTTATACAATGGCATGACAATTCTTTTATCTCTGTAGTCAGCATCCTTCTCAATATTGCTGCACCTTTGCAATATGTTCCCTGAATTTCAGGTTTCTATCAGTCATCATCCTCAGATCTCTTGTCTCCCCTACTTCTTCCAGTACTGCTCCTACAACAGACTATGTAGCCTCCCATCGATGTATCCCAAACTTAAAGACTTTACATTTTGCTGCATTAAATGGATAACCCCATTCATTTTCCCATCTGTCCAGTTTATTCAAATCGTCTTGTAGGGATGCCACATCTGCACTATTACTAATACCCCTTCCTAGCTTCACATCATCTGCAGACAACTGAATATACTCCTGCAATCTACTGACAAAGTCATTGATATAAAGATCAAACAATACAAGTCCCAGTACTGAGCCCCACAGGGCTCAGTACTAGGGCTTATAACCTTCTGCCTCCTTGATATTGCCTCACCATACACAACTCTCTGATACTTCTCAGATAGCCAATCCTGAATCCAGTTGACTAACCTGAGATCCAAACCCATGTGCTGCAACTTAAATATCAGTTTATCATGTAGCACCCTGTCAAATATACCTTTACAAAATCCAAAAAAATGGCAGAATATGCCTTTCCCTCATAAACCGCTCTTGGCACGCTATTATAACAATCATATTACTAAAGCAAGAGTGCCCCTTAACAAATCTGTGTTGACTCTCATAGATAACATTACCCTCATCTACCCAATGCTGTATGTCGTCCCTCACTAACTTTTTCAGGATCTTAACAACTACTGATGAAACACAAACTGGTCTATAATTTGACACTTCATCTGCTACCACCCTTATGGAATGGCATTATCTTACTCTCCTTCCACTCCTTGGGTACCTTTCCTGTGGGCAGACTTTCATTGAAAAGCCAGGTCAACAGAGCTGTCAGTTCTTTAGCATATTCTCTCAAAACTGGTGGCAAAATTCCATCTAGTCCCACTGCTTTATTGACATCCAGAGTACTCTGTATTTGAAACACACACACACACTCTCCTCTTGCACCTCTAACCCTCGAACCTGCCCTATCTCTCTAGTATTAAAACTTACTTCTCCAGGATGAAATACTCCAATAAAGTGTTCATTGAACAACTTCACTATGTCCTCTGCATCAGTCACTCTATTCCCATTTTTTTCCCGTAATGTTATTCTTCTACAATCATTTCTCTTCCTACTGACCACATAGCTAAAAAAACTTCCCAAGGATTTTCTTTGGATCTTAGGGCCAATCTCTTCTCATATGCGTGGATAGGCTTATGTGTTCGTCAGACATGTTGTAATAGGTTTCACGGTATGATAAGAACAGAGATGGTTAAGAAAATAACCATTTATTAACTTAAAAGCTAATATTTCGCTGGTATTATATCCAGCATCTTCAGAGCACACAACACAAAGTTTGTTACAAATGCAAGACAACCACAATCCGGTGTAACAGTGGGGCTAGTATAAGTGATTGCAGAATGCAACACAAGACTAAAGTCCTAATATGGCGCCATCTAGGGAAAAAAAAAAAAAAATTCAAGTTTTGAAATAGTAGTCCAAATGATAGTCTTAGAAAGTTTGAAAAAATATAAATTAAAAAATAAAAGTAATAAATATTAATTTGGTCTTGGGATGACTATCTCCCAAATCTTTGGTAGATTTATACAGCCATACTTGTTAAGGTTTGGAGTATGTTTTAAGGCTTCTGTTGATTCCAGGAACAACCTCTCTGACTTGTAGAAGCTTCTATGCATTACTTTTGTTTATTTCCAATTGATCCTGTGTGCAGGGGTATCCAAAGCATGGTCTGCCAGACCCGACTTACCATAGCGAAAGTGCTGGATATGGATATATTTTTTGTGTTCACTGAGGCGGATGTCCACATTTCTTCCTGTCTGCCCATAGTAGGCTTGATGGCAAGAACAGGGCACTTCATAGACACCTGGATGTGATAAAGGAGTGCATTTGTCCTTAGGTGAATGGATGAGAGTTGCAAATTTTATACAAGGTTTAAATACTGTGCGTAGTTGGTGTTTGTTAAGCACCCTAGATATCTTTTCAGATGTGCCTTTAATGTATGGGATGGTGATGATTTTGTTGTAGTCTTCTGTGGTAGATAGAGGATATTTATGGGTAGCATTTAGTATGTTATCTATTTTCTGGAGATTATAACCATTGATTAAGAAGGTTTGACGTAGGTCAGAAAGTTCAGCAGTGAGAGCAATGTCATTGGAACAGATTGCTCTAGCTCTATGGGTTAGTGTTTTTAAGATACCATATTGTTGAGAAGGGTGATGGTGTGATTGTTTGTGTAAGTATCTCCCTGTATGTGTGGGTTTTCTATAAACCGAAAATGATAAGGAACCTTCTGTAAGATGTGTGATCAGTGTGTCCAAGAAGGGCAGGCAGTCATTGGCTTCCAGTTCCATTGTAAAGTGGATTTTAGGGTGCTGGCTATTTAGATGCACTAAAAATGTATTCAATGTGTCTGGGCCATGTGGCCAAATAGCAAACACATCGTCAACATAGCGTAGCCAGAGACTAGGTTTGAGAGTGGCTGTGTTGATAGCTAATTTTTCCAGATGTTCTATGTAGAAGTTGGCTAAGGGGGGAGAAAGGGGTGAACCCATAGCTGTCCCATCTAATTGTTTGTATATTTTTCCTTTCCATGTAAAATATACATGGAAAGGAAATAACAACCTGTACTGTGAATTTAAATAGCTAAAATATATCTGGGGGAAATTGTGAATTTAGTAAGTTAAGTGTTTCAATCAGTGGTACATTAGTGAATAATGAGGTGATATCAAAACTCACCATTAGGTCCGAACTATTTAAGGTGTGGTTTTCTAAAATACTTTTAGGTGGGTAGAATTTTTAACAAAAGAGGGAGAATTGTTTGTGTAAGTGGTTAGTAATTTTGCTAAATGTTTAGGTAGTTTATATGTAGGACTGTTTATACTATCTACAATAGGATGCATGGGTGTACCTTGTTTGTGTATTTTAGGAGCACCATATATTCTGGGTGCTTTAACGTGCATGGGTTTGAGTTTTTTGACAATTTCTTTAGGCCAGGAAGTGATTTTGTTCAGTAACTTGCACATCTTATTCTTTTGTGAGTTGGTGGGATCTCAATCTATGATTTGATATGTAGACCGGTCTTGGAGCAGTGCATGCATTTTGCTTTCATATTCTGCTGTATCCATTACTACAGTGGCGTTTCCTTTGTCTGATTTGGTTATTGTAATGTGGTTATTATTGCGTAGTTCTTTTAGAGCTATTATTTCTTTACGTGGGATATTATTTTTGGGAAGCTTAGAATGGATAAGGATATTGGCCACGTCTAACCTAATATTATTGACTATTGCTGGAGGCAGGTCGTATATCCCACGTTCAACAGAAGCCATTATTTTTGTTTTTGGAACTTCTTTAGGAGTAATGGCAAAATTGTGTCCAAGACTTAATGCACTCGTGGCCTCTTTGGATAAGGTTGTCGATGATAGGTTCACAACGACGCCATCTTGTGTTGCATGCTGCAATCACTTATACTAGCCCCACTGTTATACCGGATTGTGGTTGTCTTGCATTTGTAACAAACTTTGTGTTGTGTGCTCTGAAGATGCTGGATATAATACCAGCGACATATTAGCTTTTAAGTTAATAAATAGTTATTTTCTTAACCATTTGTGTTCTTATCATACCGTGAAACCTATTACAAAATCTCTTCTCATATTTCAGTTTTGCCTTCCTTATCATCCTAGTCACTCTCCTCGCCTGAGTCTTATATTCTTCATGCATCTGCTCTCCACTCCTCTCATTATATTTCTTTCATAACCTCTTTTTTACCTTCAGTTCCTGTTTGATATTGTTTGTCATCCACTTTATACCAAATTGTGTCTTATTCTTCACTCATGGATTACAGTTTACTATTGCTGCTAACAAATATTCTTTCACAATTTCCCAAGCACTAATGATATCTCTCACTTCCAATTCCTCCCTCCATGGAACTGCCCCAAGTTGATATCTAAGACTGTTTTAATCACCTGCCTTATAATTTCACATACATTCTTTTCTCTTTGATACTCCTGCATGCCTATTCATCTTTCATATCAAAATCACATGGTAACTCTCTCTCTACAACTGGGGACAGAGATGCCATCTCAGTTATAATCAGTCCTCTGTTGCTGTTCCTTCTACTACATGTTGCCTAAGAAGACATTTATTACTATTATTATTATTACCCCCAGACCTCACAGTCAAAGACTCATCTGGGAGGTCCTTTTATCACACACACACACACATACACACACGCACGCACGCACACACACGCATACACACACAGCTCATCATACCATGCCTTGAACACATTCAAACTCCTTGCAGACACCACACACTCAGGCAAGGCATTCCAATCATTCACAACTCTGCAAAAAAAAAACCTGCCTCTCACACCCTCTTTATACAGTTTCCAGGGATGACCTCTGGTTCTCCCCCAATCCCCCACTATTTTCTGTAGAACTTCTCCAGCATTGTCCTATAACAACTCCTTACCAACTTGTAGGTCTCTATCATATCTCCCCTCTTCCTCCTGTCCACCAGACTCTGCAAATTACATCTTCTCAATCTTTCCTCATACTCGACATTCCAGAGGTCAGAAACTACCTTCAATCACCTTTGGACCCTTTCCAACATCTATTCATCCTTCTGAAAACCATGTGACCAAATCTGGGCACAATAGTCCATGTGTGGCCTAATCAAAGCCTTATACAATGGAACAAGAATCTCCCTACTTCTACACGTCAGTGTCCTCTGCATCATTCCCAGAAGCCTTTGTGTTCTCTTCACAATTTTGGCTATGCTTCCTCTAAATATCAGTCTTATCCACTATCACCGCCAGATCTCTTATTTGTTCCACCTCCAACAATGTATCACCAAGCATAAATTCTGCATCCCATCTTTGTTTTCCAGAATTTATAACCATACATTTTGCAAAATTGAACTCACATCTCCATTTTCGTGCCCAATCACTCAATTTATTCAAGTCTTCTTGCAATGCCACAACATTCTCACTACTCTTTATGGTTCGTCCCAACTTCGCATCATCTGCAAACAACTGAATATCTCCATCCAAATCTTCACCTATATTGTTAATATACAAGTTAAACAGTAATGGCCCTAAAACAGACCCTTGAGGCACTCCACTAGCGACTTTCCTTTTCCTGGATATCGCACCCCCATACACAACTTGTTGATATCTATCAAATAGCCAGTCTCCAATCCAATGCACTAATCTAATATCCAACCCCATCTGCTCTAGTTTGACTGTCAATTTATCATGAGGTACTCTATCAAAAGCCTTTGCGAAATCTAAATATATAACAATATGTATCCTTCTCCTCTGTCCAAGGAAGCAGTCACTTTATTGTAATAAGTCAGTAGATTACTAAAACATGACCTCCCTTTAGCAAATCCATGCTGTCCATCAAAGATAATACCATTGTTGTCAACCCCACTCTGTATCCTAGTTCTCACAAGCTTCTCCAACAACTTAACCACATTTGTCCCTCAAGATTATAGAAATTCCATTCCCTTATTACAACATTCAGTTTTCTCTTCCCATTTTTATACTGTCATAGTTAAAATATCCCATAACAATAATTCTTCTTGAACTTGCCAAGCACAATTGCCTAAACATCTCCTGCTCCTCACCTCTCTTCTCCTTGGCTTGTAGCAACATATATTGCTGGTAAGTTTAATATAGCGTATCTCTCATAACAAGATTCATCTGTATTACATGTCATGATCAGTGTAGTCCAGTGTTTCTCAGACTTTAATAAATGCTCCCAAAGGACTTCTTTTTTTTCAGTCAATTTTTTTCTAATTGCTCCCAAACAAAATTTAAGACTCTGTAAGGCTAGCAATTTTCTTGTTCCTATTGGATGACATATAAAACATGATAAAAATAGCTGTATATTTTTAATCAGTGAATATATTACCTACAACTATGTTAAGTAAAATTTATATATCATGCTTAAGATGAAGAGAATACCAAAAAGTTGGAACAATGTTATCCTTATTATATTTTTTTCAAAGGGAGACAGAGAAGATATTAATAATTATTGCAATATCATTAATTCCTTTCAAACATACAAAATTTTTACAGAAATCATTACCAATAGAATACAAAACAGATTACATTTTGTCAACCTCCAGAACAAGCAGGATTCAGAAAAATTACCACACTATCGATCATATATATGTAATAAGACAAATAATTGAAAAGAGAAATGAAAACTAAAAAAAAAAGATCTGGTATTAATTGATTTTGAAAATGCATTTGATTCAATATCAAAATTAGCTATTTTAGAAGCTCTTAAAAATCAAGGAATCAAAAAAAAACTTGCATTGATATACTTCATCATATATATATATATGATGAAGTATATCTATATATATATATATATATATATATATATATATATATATATATATATATACAGTCATACCCCGAACTTACGCGGTAGGTGGCACCAACAAAAAAGCGCTTAAGTCGAATTCGCTTATGTTTGTATGCAAAATTATACTCGGGTATAATTTTGCATACAAACATACAAAATATTAGTTAATTGGGACCAAAGGTTTACAAAAACACCTATATTTTTTAAGAAATATAATCATAATTGTGGTTTTTCGTACATAAAAAAAAGAAAGTTATTTCGATGTCAATGGTTTCATAAAATCTAATAGATTCGTCTGACGGCATAATGTCTTTTTCTTGTCACGCAAAATTTCTTCATAGCAAGCTAATGATTTTTTTATTCCTTACCTTGTGGCTACAGTTCGTTCCTCGTTAGAATCTATGTCCTCCAAAATCTACAACCCTTCTTTTATGATTGTTCTTACTATGGATCAAACTTCTTTGCTAACTCACAAATTTTCATTCTGCCTTCAAAATCCTTAATAATGTAGAGTTTTGTTTCCAAAGTCAAAGTTTTTCTTTTCTTGCTAGCTGTAGAAGAATCAGACTTGCTTCCTTCGGATGACATTATTATTTTTTATATGATAAAATGTTTATCGAGAACATAACATTAAACAATCGCAAGGTTTGTAGACTAAAAATCGTGTATGAATGGAGACCGCGTGAAACACGTCAGTGCTTGTTCACAGCATGTGTGACACTGGCGAATGCAGCCGGGAATACGTACATATATGAAACCGCGTAACTCCGGATTCGCGTAAGTTGGAGTATGACTGTATATATATATATATTTATATGTAATTAATTTTTTTAACTTGGGGATACTGTATATTAGGGTTACCAAGTAATTTTATAAGCTTGGTTATTTAACTCCTAATCCCAAGTATGCAAACAATTAAGTTTACGCCTGAAACATAGTTCAAGTCTAAAGATGGTACAACACCAGGGCAACTCATTGTAAAGGTGGGTAAAGATCTGATCACTATTCTTAGTATTTTCCCATAATGTAAAGCACATCTCACTAAAAGATGTATACTGCAATGCATTATGGGTGGGGTCACTACCCAGACCGGTTTCAACCATTTTTGAGGTCTCCTCAGTGAGTAACTAGACCCTAAATACCAAAGTTTTAGTAATACAGAGCCTTATCAACTTTACCTATAGAAGTTGTTGCAAGGTGTTTTTATTTTTAATAAGATATTAAAAATATACATATATATATATATATATATAAAATCAATTGCATCTTTAAAATCATGAACAGATATGAAATTTTCTATGAAAAAGGGAGAGAGAGAGAGAGATGCCATTTTACCTAAATGGCATCTCTAATGGATGTTAATGGATGTTCCCTAGTCCTCCCACCACCAGCCCTGTTCTCAAAAATATCTTCTGAATTAATCTTATAGAAACCCTTCAGTAATTTGAATGTCTCAATCATATCTCTCCTCCTCTGCCTATCAACCAATTTCTGCAACCCACAAATCCTCAACTTGTTCTCATAAGGTTCATTCCATAGACCTGCTATTATCTTGGTCACTTGCCTCTGGATCCTCTCAACCTCCTCCCCATCAAGAAGAAACCTAGGTGACCAAATCTGGGCACAGCAGTCGAGATGGGGTCTTATCAAGGCTCGATACAGAGGAACAATAACATGCTTATCTCTGCTCGTCAAAGTATTCTTCAGCAACCAAGTGATTTGATGAACTGATTTGGCCACTTTTGCAATGTGCCCCCTAAACTTCAACTCCTTATCCACCAACACTCCTAAATCTGTCGCCTCATCAATTTCCTGCCTTACAGTTCCACCAATGTAGTAAACTGCTGCTAATGTTTTCACCCCAAAATGTATAACCATACATTTTGCCAATTAAATTGACATCCATTCTCCTTAGCCCAGACCTCCACTCTATCCAAATCATCCTGCAAAATTTTGACATCGTCTACATTCACTATTGCCCTACCCAACTTTGCATCATCCACGAACAAATGAACTGTTCCTCTCGATCCTCTCCTATATCATTAATGAACAAACTAAACAGCAATGGTCCAAGAACAGATCCTTGTGGCACACCACTAGTCACAGGCCGTTTTTTGGACTCTACTCCTGAATGAACCACTCTCTGATATCTCTCCATCAACCACCCTCCTATCCATCCCCATATGCTGCATTTTACTGATTAGAATTCCATGTGGTATCCTGTCAAAGGCCTTAGCAAGGTCCAATAGAATCACTGTAAACCCATTACCCTTATCCAATTCAGCCATCGCTGTGTTATAATATGTGAGCAAGTTACTGCGGCATACTAACCTAACCTAACCTACCCTTCACAAAACCATGCTGTCCCGATACAGAATCACATTTTCATCTATCCAATCTTGTATTTTCCTCTTGACTATTTTCTCCAAGACCTTGATAACGATTCCTGTTATGCTGATTGGCCAGTAATTTTCAACAGCAGCCTTGGAACCACCTTTATGCAGCGGAACTCTTTTCCCCTCTTTCCACCCCCTTGGGACTGACCCAGACCCGAGGCTCAAATTAAACGAAATGGTCAAGGGCACTGACAATTCTTTAGCTGCTTTGCATACAACACGAGCTGGTATGCCATCCAATCCCACAGATGTATCGACATTGAGGTTCTGTAATAGACTATTTACCTCTACTTCATTCATCACAATTCCAGTATAAGCTGTTGGTTCTTCCATTCCTGCAATGTCACCACCTGGATGATATACTCTTGCAAAGTGCTCGCTTAGTAATTCCACTATATCGACTGATTCGGTTACCTCCCTACCCTCAGCATTTTTTAAAATCATTCTGCCATGAACATTTTCCCTTTTACTTGCAACATATTGAAAAAACTGTTTGGGATTCTCTTTAGCCTGCATGGCCAATATTCTTTCATAATCCGCTTTTGCTTTTCTTACCACCCTTGTTACCTTTCTGGCCTGAGCTTTATACTGTTCCTGCACCTGTAGGTCACCTTTCTCCTTAAATTCCCTCCACAATTGTTTCTTTTTTTGCAGCTCACGCTTAATGGTGTTATTCATCCATTTAACCCCTACTTGATTTATTATTCGGACTCTTGGTATACAGTCAACCATTGCCTCCTGCAAACACTTCTTAACCACCTCCCATGCATTATCAGCATCCAGCCCTTGCAGTTTTACATGCCATGGCACTGAGCCAAGCACACTCCTAAGCTTGTCATAATTACCAGCCCAGTAATTCCCCATGTACCCGTCTTAATTGTAAATTCCACTCATGTAGCCACCTCCAAAGTCATGCCCTTATGATCACTCTCTCACCAATTGGTGGCAACATGGTCATGTTCGTTACAGCCACATTCTCAGATGCGACCACTGGGTCAAGCACTCTCTGCCCCCTAGTATTTTCCATTACATGCTGTCACAGATAGTTGTCCCTTAATAACTGCATAAAATCCAAATCCTTCCTCCCATGTGCCCTCTCCTCTTTCCAGTCAATGTTACCATAATTGAAATCCCCCCTTAATAATTACCCTCCTTCCACTCATTTCTTCTATTTCCCTATATAACACTCCTCCCCCTTTTTATTCTCCCTGTCACTCCTAAACATGCTATACCCATCACATTCAATCCCACTAGCTTTATCATCTTCTGTCAGCCATGTTTCACTAATACCAACAACCTGTAGCCTGGAAGTGCCAACCAAGGCCAAAAACTCCTCCTTCTTGTTCCTAATACTCCTGGCATTAGTGTACATGAATTGCAGAAGCCCATTAGTCCCATCTCTACTTTGATGCCTTATATTAACTATCCCATTCTGATTTGTTGTCCTTCATACTTGCTCAGGCATATTATACTCATTCATACACTCAACTGCCTCCCTAAAGTCTGCATATCTACTTCCTCTCCCTTTAATGAATCTAGTTTCCCTGAGTCTGTACATCCACTTCCACGTCATTCATCAACACTCTTTCACGCCTCCGTACACCAAATTCATTCAAATGTAAACCATCCATCTTATATAAATCCTTTTGCCCATCAAACTCACTCCACACATCCACAAATTCCACACCACTCTCCATGCATAACCCACGCATAAAGTCATTGGCAATTATGGCCCTCCTTCTAAACACTTCATTATCAAACCGTGGCAAAATACTCACCATCCTAACTCTCTCACTCTTCTTTTTTGCTACCTCTAGTAATTCCCTCACATCCTCTATCATTTCCATTTTGTCTTCTTTCAAATCATTTGTTCTTGCCACGACTATCATTTCTTTCACCCTCTGTTTTTGCGCTCTAATAGACTCGCTGACGTCCTTAATGTTTGCACCCGGTTGGTATGATTTTGTCAAACTCTCAACTATCACGCCTCTTAATAATGAATCTCCTTACAGCACACGCTCCTTCATTTTGTTTACGTTTACGAACATTCTCTTATTTTTCTTATCAGACTTTCACCGTTTATTAGTTGGTACGTTTGATACACATTTTTGCATATGCTCCAGCTGCCGCTTTGCTCTATGTATTGCTCCGCTCAACCATGCGATCTCACTACTTGCATCTATTTCACCATTTTCATTATCATTTAAATCATCGATTCGTTCTATATTTTTACCTTCAATTACACTTTCAGTGTCGCTCTCACACCTATCTGGTACTACCTCGCAATTTCTTATCACATCACTATTTTCTATAGTCTGACTTTCTTTAACGATATCACTCTTGCCACCCAAAACACACTTTAGATCCTCATTCTCCTTACACTTTCTGCACATATTCACTCCACTATCACCATCTAACCAGACTCCAACTGCTCTCCGTAAAGCATACATCTCACAGACAGTGCATTGCATAAACTCTTTTATATCCAAACTCTTAAACAAACATGGCGACCTGGAAGCCATTTTTTTTTAAAATTGGTCCCATGTGGATGCTATCGTATCTTAAAAATAATAATTGAAATAACACAGAAATCATACGAAAATCGGACAGACACACTAAGATACGAAAAGCAAACAATACTATGTAAAATTCTAGTAAAATTGCCAATGATAACATAAAATACTACTGATCTTTTCAGGAGCATTCGACAAGCCGACGATCATATCAGTGCGACACCTACTGACTATATTGCTGATTTGCTGATGATATTGTTCTTTTAGGAAACTCTGCAGAATAATAATATTGTTATTATTATTATTATTAGACACCTCCAGGGAGTCCAAAGACTCATCGAGGGAGAGTGTGCCAACAGCATCGAACGATTTTTCCCTTCCAACTACTAACCATGCTCAAACTTACTTAACTGAGCCATTAGTAGCAGAGGCTCTACCAATCGACCAATCAATAAATGATCACTGAATTGAAAGCAGAAAGTAAAAAGAAAGGTTTAAATTAATTATAATTAAATATAATTAAATTATGTAATTAAATAATTAAATATTAAGTCAAGCACCCTCGTGGCACACATTTGTAAGAAGAGCTCCAGATTGAGATAAGTATTCTTGGAATAATTAAGTATATATGAGTGTTTGAGTAAGAGCTGCTATAAAAGTTGTGTGCTACCATTATTATTAGTGTGGGGGATTTTGTTTTGCTTAAACTTAATTACGAATTCGTTGTTATTATTAGACTTTAGAGTGGTAACTGGCAGATTAAACATGGCGGCGGCTTTGTCATTCCACGACTTTAACTTACATCTTTGGATGTATTGGGCAGATGGAAGGAAGGTGTGTGCGAAGTGTGACCTGAACGAGAAATTGATGAATGCAAATATGAAATTGATGACAGAAAGTGTTAGTAGCGAGACTGTTGCGGGGAAAATGAGTGCACGTTTGGAAGAGAAGGATTGTGTGAAAGAGAGGCAAAAGAATATTAAAAAATCAGTAAAAAAGAAAACAAGTGATTTAAAAACTGTAAAGGATGTTAATAAGGACGAAAGTGAGGCAAGAGTGGCAGAAGGAAATGAAATTGAGAGAACGAATGACACTAGAAATGCCGTGACGCAGGAATTGAAAGTGGAAAAAATTGAAAGAATGAATGATAGCGAAAGTCAGACGCATGTCGGAACAAAAGTATGGAAGCACAGAAGGATGAATGAGAGTGAAAGTGAGAAGAGGGTGTTGAGAGTTAGAAAATTAGAAAGAATGAATGATAGTGAGAATGTGATGTGAGATTCGGAAGTTGAATTGGATTGGATGAGGAAAGAGATGAAATGGATGCGGAATGAAATTAAGAAAATTCGGGTAAAAACTATCAAAACTAATCATGATGGCACAAAAGTGTTAACGAAAGATGAGCGAGTGGCGTTATATGGTGACTCCGTTATTAAAGGTGTGCTGGTGTGCTGGATGATAGGATGCACAAGGTATGTTTTCCAGGTGGTAAAATGAGTAGAGTAATTGAGGCATTGGATATGAGGAGGGAGCAAGCAAAGGAGGTGATGGTTTTAATTGGCATGAATGATTTGATAGAGGGCAAAGAGCAAATCAGAATGTATGTCAGGAGGCTGCTTAGGTGGATAAAAGAGATTAGTGTAACAGGAAGGGTAGTCAGCGTGTTGCCTAGGTATGACTGTGGTGAGATGAGGTGGAGAGCAAGGATTATGAATTATATGCTGGCTGAAATGTGTAAGGAGATGGGACTACAGTTTGTTAATGTGTGGAATGAGTTTGAAAGAAGAAGTGAACTATATGGGAGCGATGGGCTGCATTTGAGTGGTCATGGTGTGAGTTGCTTGGAATGACTGCTGCTGGAAGATAGAGAAATAAGTAGACTGAGAGAGAATGAATCAGATCAAGTGGGAAGTGATGCGGAAGAGTAGGAGAGTAAGACAAGGGAGATTGAAGAGGTGGTTATGAATGAGGAAGTGAGTGGTATGAGTATAGAAAATGAGTGAATGGGTGTGCAAGAAGAGCAGGGAAACCAGGAGTCTCAGGGTGGACAGGGGGTACGCAGCGTGAGAAAGGTGGATGCTCTGAGAGTAGGTGAGACCATGTGTAGACAGGAATGAAATGGGATGACCTGGGATCAAGAGGAAATAATTGGAATTAAAAAAGGTTTCAAAATGAAGAAGCAGAAAGGGAAATGGCCCCAGTCATGGAGAGATCACATTGAGTGAGTTGTATCAGTGGAACTAGCTGTAGATCGAGAAATGAGCTGTTGTGTTTGTATACAAATGCTAAAAGTATAAGAAACAAGGCAGATGAAATGGTTGCATTAATTGTGGCTGTTCACCCAAAGATTGTCGTAATAAATGAGACATGGTTGGAAGAGGACGACATCCTGACAGGAATAGAGATGGAAGGTTACGATGTCTTTCGTGAGGATAGAAGGAGTAAAAAGGGAGGGGGGAGTGCTATTGATGATAGAGAAAGAGTTATGTCCATACAAAGTAGAGATGCAAGAGGGAAACAGTGCCAGTGGTTTTGAGTCAGTATGGTGTGAGATAGAGGGGAATGGAATCAAATTCTTAGCTGGATGTTGTTATACACCAGATAATGTGGATGGTGGTGATAATGAAATGTATAATCAAATTAGTCAAGAAAATAAGAAAAGGGTGATTATTATCTGCGATTTTAATTATGGCAATATAGACTGGAATGATGAGATGGCGACCGGAAGTAAAGAAAATGAGTTTCTTCAGTTTTTGAGGGATAACTATCTCAGACAGTATGTAACAGAGGGCACACCAGGATTAAGGGTCTTGGATTTGGATGTAATTATAAATGAGGTGTCAAATCATCCACCAATTGGTGAGAGTGACCATGAGATGATTACCTGGGTGGTTGCCAGCAGTGCAAGGACCCTTGTGAGAAAAGGGTATATGTGGAACTACAAGGGGGGTGATTATGAAGAGCTTAGAGGACAGCTTGCGGGTGTAGCATGGAATGAGGAGTTAGCTGGAAAAGAGATCAATGCAGCTTGGGGGATTTTCAAAAAATATTTAGTAGATGCAATGTCTAAATGTATACCATGGATGAGAAGGTTAAATAAGGTAGGTGTGAGATGGATGAATAAAGAGATTAAGCATGCAATACAGAGAAAAAGGGCATTGTGGAGGCAGCATAAGAGAAGTGGAAGTAACCAATTTCATGAGGTCTACAAAGACCAGGCAAGGAGGGTGACTTGGTTAGTGAGAGTAGCTAAAGAGAGGTATGAACAGCAGTTAGCTAATGAAGCTAAAAAGAATCCTAGGGAGTTCTTTCGATATGTAGCCAGCAAAAGAAAGAATGATTATGGAAGGATGACACTGATTGGAGGAAATGGTATAAAGACAGCTGTTGCAGAATGTGTGGTGGAGATACTTAATGAGCAGTTCATAAAGATCTTTCAATCTTGGGAATGTGACTTAATGGAGAGATTGAGAGCAACTGATGATGGGGAGGAGAGACTGACTGTAAGTGAGCAAGAGGTGTATGGGGGAGTTGAGTAAACTAGATGTTAATAAGGTTGGGACTTGATAATATATAACCACATATTCTGATGGAATGTGCCAGGGAGTTGACACCTGTCTTGACATATTTTTTTAATACGAGTCTTGCACTCGGTCGAGTTCCTAAGGAGGACAAGGTTGTGTCACTTCATAAAAGAGGCGATCGAACTCAAGCATCAAACTATAGGCCTATCTGTGTGTCAGGTGTTGTAGTTAAGTTGTTGGATAAGCTTGTGAAAACTAGGATCCAGATTTGGGTTGACAACAATGGTGTTAGCTTTGATGGACAGCATGGATTTGCTAAAAGGAGGTCATGAATTATTGTGCACAGATTTGGTTGCTTGGTTTTCATGGTGACAAGGATATGTTGTAAAGGATCCAGAGAAGATTTACAAAGGTGGTCAGGGAACGTGGAGTACGAGGACAGATTGAGAGAATGTAAGTTGTAGAGCTGCATGAATAGGAGGAATGAAGGGGGGGGGGAATATGATTGAGACATATAAGCTAGTCAGGGGTTGTTATCGGGTCATGGAAGAGATTTTTCATAGAATGGAAAAGAGGGTAGAAAAAGAGGCCATTGCTGGAAACTGTATAAAGAGGGTGTGTGCAGAGGAGTGAGGAGTAGGTTCTTTGCATGGAGAGTGGTTGGTGAGTGGAATCCATTGCCAGAGTGTGTTGCGACTTTGGATACATTGAATCAGTTTAAACTGCAGTTGGATGAACATTATGTGCAATAGTGGATTCCTCCCATGATGAATCTCTGACTCCATAGAGGTCAAATGTTAATAATAATAATGTCTTTGTCAGCATTTTAAACTATTCATGAAAAGTCATTCAAAGCGATGTCATATTGTTGGGTCCCAATTTACGATTATTAGGCTTTCAAGTATCTTACATGTGAAACTCTACTTGTCTTTATCCAAATCTTATCTATATATGAGATATCACCCAAATACAAATATTCAAGCTTCTTCTCCCCTTAGTGTCCCTAAATATTTATTTTATACTGTGCCTTTCAGGCCATTTATTTTAAGATATAAAATTCAAAAACAAGGAGCAATTACCAAAATATGTCTGAGTGAAACTAATATGCAGTCGTGACCTTTATCTTGTAACTTAACAAAATTTCGCCCCCCGCATGATTAGATTCATACATTGTTACAAGTAGTGTATTGAGCGGCAATCTCAGACAACTGTATTTTGAAGGAACAAAAGTTTATTGAACTCTTAAACATGATACAATTCATTCTTTATCAAATAAAACTCAATTCAATACTAAGAATATATAATTCAAATTAACGCTAGCTAAACACAAGTATTAGGTTAAGATCCTGTATGAGAATTGTTATCATATCACCATAACAGATTTTATACATACAAACATGTATAATCCAGAACTAGTTGACTTTTTTTGTCTAACCCTTTACTGATCTGATCATGCTATAATTCTGTATTTTCTAGGACATATATATTCAGTTACTCTAATTTTCTTACTGAAACAATATGGGTTAAATTTATTCTTTCGCTGAGCTAATACATACTTTTGACCTTTAAAACTCTCTTAAATAAAATACAATGTACATGCATAAATCTCTAGGCACATGAATACTTATTAATGTATAGTAACAAGCTCATTTTCATTCTAGTCTGACATGTACTAAAGTCCTAGTATAATTCTCATTAATCCCTTCAACTGTTCAGTAATTGAACAATGATTACAGTTACATATGATTTAAATTGACACGAGTTTTTACAATACCTTTTGACTTGGGTCTTCTATTCTGGTCTCTACCTTTTTCCGATTGTACCTTCCTAGGACAAACTCTTCTATAACTTATCACTCCTAAGTTCTTTTGGCACTAAGATTGGCTTTCACAATCTTTACCTTACATGCTTTAATTAAGGATATACATAGGATCATCTATTCTATAGCTGTGAAACTCACCACGTATGCACTGACTTCTTTATAGATTTTTCCTTCTCTCATTACGATCACTGGATGATGAAACACACTGACATTATCTTCTTTCTTTTTAACTAAACGGCGTCCCTCATTTCTTACGATAGGAACACAGAATCGAAATCCCGCTCGCTCGGACAGAGAAAACTCCTAACCCGTCACTCAGGAAAACCGCGTGAGACTTATACGAAGACTCGTGAAGAAAACTCTGAGGAAAAAAATCCCCGTGTGGGGGGGGTTTCCTAACCCTTTTATACGATGACCCCTACCGGCACCTTCTTCAATTTCTTTCTTCACCCCTTACTGGAGTCGATTTCACCGATCAATTACAGTGGCGTTTTTCTGCCAAAACATCATGCGGTCCGTGTGCATGCGACTGACACATGAAGAAGTCTCAATTTGGGAATTATGACCTTGAGCTTTAGTTTTTGTTTAAGCTAACCTCTATGTCATCTATACTAAATTAATCCCCTTTCCAAAATTTTCTAAGAATTAACTCAAATCTTTAATCTCTTATTTCAAATGTAAAAACTAGCCTCTCACATGCAAAATCCTATGACTAATCTTCTTTGCTTTACTTAACCTTAATTTATCATATCACAACTGGAATGAAATTCCCTTCTTTTTTTTTTTTTAGTTCAACAAACAATTTCAGCTATATTTTTCACTTGGATGCAAGCATATTTTTCTTTCTTTTAATTTTTTGTATTCTTTACTTTCAAAGGCTCTTAACAATATCTGCTTAGGAACAAGCTTGCTTACTTAGTTATCTATACAGGATTTTTATTGCTTCTCTTATTACATCATGATAACTAAAATTTCCACATTCTTAAGTTATCAGGGGGTGTAACAATATAACTCCTAGAAGGAAGGAAAAGGAATACTAGCGAGATTAGAAGTGGAAGTAGAAAAAATCAGTGCCTCTTTGAATATGCTGGATGTTAATAAGGTTCTGGATTTGGATAATATACTGCTATGTATTTTTAGGGAATGTGAGAAGCAGTTGACCATGCCTTCGATTGCTGAATGAGATTCTTGCAATATGGAGGATCCTGAGGTAGAGGAAAGAAGGCAAAATAGTGCCACTACAAAAAGTAATACGAAGATAGTGGTTTCCTGTTACAGATCAGTCTGTCTATCTACAGTAGTGATTAAGGTGGTGTAGAGATTAAGTACAATTGGAATATAAGACTGAGTTGATAGGCACAAGATTCTCTTTGAAGTCCAGCATGGATTTATAAAGAGATAAGCCTGTTTTAGTAGCTGCTTATATTTTTTTGAAAAAAAGAGGCATACGCTGGATAAGCATGACTCACATATGGCTATTTTTGAATTTATCAATCAAAGGCATTAGGAATATTGCCAGATGTCATGTTGAGGAAAATTATATGAAAGATGCCATCCAGTTGAATATGGGGAAAGGGAAATAGTACCCCAGGACAAAGTTGATCACAGCGTTCTGTTCTTGGTCCACTACTGTTTAGCTTGTTGATTCATGATATTTATGATAAATCATTGTTTAGGGATATTTAAACACATGGATAGACTTATGTGTTTTCATCACATATGTTGAATTGGATTTAAACAGTATTGAGGCAAACACAGATTGATAAGAAAATAACAATTTATTAACTTAAAAGCTAATATTTCACTGGTATTATATCCAGCATCTTCAGAGCACACAAACAAAGTTTGTTACAAATGCAAGACAACCACAATTCGGTGTAACAGTGGAGCTAGTATAAGTAATTGCAGTGTGTAACACAAGACTAAAGTCCTAATACGGCAGTATCTAAGTTAAAAAAAAAAAAAAAAAAAAATGTGGACATCCGCTTCAGTGAACACAAAAAATATATCCGGCACTTTCGCTATGGCAAGTCAGGTCTGACAGACCATGCTTTGGATACTCCAGCACACAGGATCAATTGGTAAAAAACAAAAGTACTGCACAGAAGCTTCTACAAGTCAGAGAGGTTGTTCCTGGAATCAACAGAAGCCTTAAAACATACTCCAAACTTTAACAAGTATGGCTGTATAAATCTACCAAAGATTTGGGAAACAGTCATCCTAAGATCAAATTAATATTTATTTATTTTAATTTTATTTTTTTCAAAACTTTGGACTACTGTTTTTCAAAACTTTCAAGGACTACTATATTTTTTCAAAACTTTGGACTACTGTTTTTTTTTTAACTTCGGTGCTGCCGTATTAGGACTTCAGTCTTGTGTTGCACACTGCAATTACTTATACTAGCCCTGCTGTTACACCGAATTGTGGTTGTCTCGCATTTGTACCAAACTTTGTTTGTGTGCTCTGAAGATGCTGGATATAATACCAGCAAAATATTGGCTTTTAAGTTCATAAATAGTTATTTTCTTATCAATTTGTGTTCGCATCAATACTGTTTAAATCCAATTCAACAAGGGATATTTAGTTGTTTACTGATGATGCATAGTGACAGTGATAAGAATCATGTGAGTGTGATTTCCATTCTGAGTTAAAATTCATCGCTTTAATGAAGCCTCTGTTTTTCAAGAAGTGTGCATAGGCTGTTCAAGATGAGAAATAAGCATATTAAAACTGGCTGCCCATCATGCTTGTTTCTTCCTATTTGAGAAAAGAAAGTTGCAGAATATTGAAAACTGATTTTAAAAAGATCAAGGCAGTAAACTTACATCATGTCAAAATTACTTTTTTTTTTAGGCTTTCCCATTTTGGTCCCAAGCTTAGTCCCTTTTGTCCATAAGTTTAGGTTCATAAACTATTCTCATAACATGACATACAAGGATAAAGATATTCATAAATATGGATAAAGATAAACATCCTTATCCTTGCTTACTGCTGCCCTTCTCAATATTGCTATTATCCTCTGTACCAGTTTTACCATCTTTAAAATGTGCCTTCTGAAGTTCAGCTCCTATTTACCATCACTCCAAGATCCCTAATCTCTTGAAGTTCTTGAAGCAACCAGAAGCTGTCATTGTAAGCCTTCTTGAATCTCTAAACCAGAATGCATACCTTTGCATTTGGTAATGCTGAAATGTCCATTATCATTTGTTCATATCACTGATCTGTTCAGATAGTCTTGCTGGAACCCCACATCGTAATCATTTCTTGCCACTCATCATCATCATCATCAAATTCCTGCCATGTACCCTCAAGAGGTGTACAGGATATGATAGTACTACATGAAAAATTTACATCATTTCTAACTTACTATCTGCAATTTTCTTTCAAATCAGTCTGTTGCTTGTCAAGACTCCAACATTATCAGATCTTATATTTCTATCATTTAAGTCACTTTGTACCGTATCAATCCATCTATATCTTGGTCTTCCTCTGGATCGTTTTCCTGCCAACCTGGCAGAGAACACTTGTTTTGCTAATCTTTCCTTCCCCATTCTGTTTAAGTGACCATACTACCTGAGATTAGCTCTGCTAACGCATTCCTGGATGCTGACAATGTCAAGTTCTTTTCTAATATCCTAGTTTTTAATATGATATTGCCATTAATGCCATCTGTTCATGTCTCTAATCTTTCTCAGGACTATCATATCTGCAGTCTCTAAGTCTCTGGTCAAGTGTTTTACTTCTGACCCAGCTCTCAGATCCATAAATTAAAACTGGTTTGAACACTGTTTTGTATACAGCAAATTTAGTGTTCTGACTAATTTCTTTCTTATTCCATATGAATTTTTTTAATTGACTTCCTACCATACCGGCTTTATTGATTCTGTTGTCTATTTCCATATTTAATTTATCATCTTCACTAAAAATCGTGCCTAAGTAGCTAAAATGTTTTACTTGTTCCACAGGTTCTCTGTTCACATTGCAGTTGACATTTTCAATGGTTCTGCCTATTTTCATCGTATTTGTCTTTTTATTGCTGACCTTCATACCATATCTATTACAACAGTTATTGAATTTAGTCAGGGAATCTTGCAGACTTGTAGCGGATTTATTTAGAAGTATAACATTGTCCGCATAAAGGAAAGAGCTGACATTAACATCTCCAATTTTGATATCATGTTTAATGCCGCTTTCCTTCATAATGTGATCCATATAGATAATGAATAACAGAGAGGATAATGTACATCCTTGTCTCACACCAGATTTAACATTAAACCATCTTCCTTCAATTCTAACTGCTGACTTACAACTCAAATAATATTATAGTATGCATAATTATAGTATGCATAAACAAATTGATGAAATGAGTGGAAGGTGGGTAATTATTATGGGGGAGTTCAATCTATGGTAACATTGATTGGAAGGAGGAGAGAACACATGTGAGGAAGGAAATGGATTTTATTCTATTATTAAGGGATAACTATCTGAGACAGCATGTAATTGAAAATACTAGGGGTATGAAAGTCCTTGACTGGGTAATAACATCTGAGAATTTGACTGTAATATGACCATGTTGCCACCTATTGGTGAGAGTGATCATAAGGTCTTGACCTGGGAGGTGGCTAAAGGTGTGGAATTTTCGATTAAGACAGGGTATGTGTGGAATTACCAGTTTGGCAAGTATGACAAGCTTAGGAGATTGCTTGGATCAGTGCCATGGCATGTACAACTGCAAGGGCTGGATGTCGATAGAGCATGGGAAGTGGTCAAGGAGCATTTCAGGAGGTTATGGCTGATTGTATACCTAGGGTCCGAATAGTAGAACAAGTAGGGGTTAAATGGATGAATAACACCATTAAGCTTGAGCTGCAAAAAAAGAAACAATTATGGAGGAAATTTAAAGAAATAGGTGACCTGCAGGCACACGAACGGTATAAAGTGCAGGCCAGAAGGGTGACGAGTGTGGTAAAAAAAGCAAAAACGGATTATGAAAGAAAACTAGCTATGCAAGCTAAAGAGAATCCAAAACAGTTCTTTCAATATGCTGCAAGCAAAAAAATACTGTACACGGCAAAATGATTTTAAGGAATGACAATGGTAAGGAGGTCACTGAATCAGTCGATATAGTGGAGTTACTGAGCGAGCACTTTGCAAAAGTATATCATCCAGGTGGTGACATTGAAAAAATGAAGGAACCATTAGTTTATATGGGAATTGTGATGAATGAAGTGGAGGTGAATAGTCTATTACAGAACCCTAATGTGAATACATCTGTGGGATTGGATGGTATACCGGGACAGGTCTTATGTGAAGCGGCTAAAGAATTATCAGTGCCCTTGACCATGTTGTTTAATCTGAGTCTTGGGTCTGGTTTAGTCCTGAAGGTGTTGAAAGAGGGGAAAAAATTCCACTGCATAAAGGAGGATCCAAGACTACTGTTGCAAATTACCGACCGATCAGCATATCAGGAGTCATTGTCAAGGTCTTGGAGAAAGTAGTCAAGGGGAAAATACAGGAATGGATTGATGAAAATGAGATACTGTGCTGGGGACAGCATGGCTTTGTGAAGGGTAGATCATGCCTCAGTAACTTGCTCAAGTTTTATAACACGGTGACAGCTGAACTGGATAAGGGTAATGGGTTTACAGTGATACTGCTGCACCTGGCTAAGACATTTGACAGGATACCACATGGAATTCTAATCCATAAACTACAACATATGGGAATGGATATAGGGTTGGTGAGATGGATAGGTGGGTGGTTGATGGAGAGATATCAAAGAGTAGTTTATTCAGGAGTAGAGTCCGAAAGACGGCCTGTGACTACTGGTGTACCGCAGGGTTTTGTTCTTGAACCACTGCTGTTTAATTCATTCATTAACGATATAGGGAAGGATCTAAGAGGAACAGTTCATTTGTTCGCTGATGATGCAAAGTTGGGTAGGGCAATAATGAATGCAGATGATGTCAAAATCTTGCAGGACGACTTGGATAGATTGGAGTTCTGGGCTAAGGAGAATGGATGTCAATTTATTGTGACAAAATGTAAGGTTATGCATTTTGGGGTGAAAAGATTAGCAGCAGTATACCACATTGGTGGAACTGTACTCCAGGAGATTGATGAGGCCAGGGACTTTGGGAGTGTTGGTGGATAGGGAGATGAATTTTATTGGACACATTGCAAAAGTAGCTAAATCAGCTCATCAACTCACTTGGTTGTTGAAAAATACCTTGACGAGCAGAGACAAGCAAGTTATTGTACCTCTGTACCGAGCCTTGATAAGGCCTCATCTCGACTACTGTGTCCAGATTTGGTCACCTAGGTTCCTTCTTGATGGGGAGGAGGTGGAGAGGATCCAGAGGCAAGTGACTAAGATGATAGCAGGTCTATGGAATGAACCATATGATAACATATTGAAGATTTGTGGGTTGCAGAAATTAGTTAATAGGCAAAAAAGGGGAGATATGATTGAGACATTCAAATTGCTAAAGTGTTTCTATAGAATTAATTCAGAGGATATTTTTGAGATCAGGACTGGTGGTGGGAGAACTAGGAAACACCTGTGGAAGCTGGGCAAGAGTGTGGTTAGCAGGGGTGTTAGAGCTGGGTTCTTTACTTTTAGAGTGGTAAATGAGTGGAATAAGCTGCCAGAGTCTGTTGTGGGTGCTATGACGATGAGTGAGTTCAAGGCAAGGTGGATTCTGTGAGAATGTCGTATAGTTGTGTGGACATGATGTTTAGGGCTTCCCTCGAGGAGTCTAAGGACTCCCTGGAGTCACCCATAATAATAATAATAGTAATAATAATAATAATAATAATAATAATAAATAAAGACTAAGTATTGCTTGAGATAATGCTTCATTGACACCATATAACTGTAGCGTATTGAATAGCTTTTCTCTTGGCAACTTGTCATATGCCTTTTCCAGATTGACAAAACTTAAATACAGATCTTTGTTATCTTCCTATGATTTCTCAACTATTTGTCGTAAAGTGAAGACCAAATAGAGGCTGCCAGGATCATCCTGGCAGCCTCTATTTGGCCTGAATCCAGGCCAAATAGAGGCTTGTTCTTCACCAAGCTTTTCTTCCACAATATTTTTCAACCATTTCTCAAGTATACTTGCATAATTCTTACCAGGGACACTCAGTAGGGAAATACTTCTGTAATTCTCACATTCAGTTTTATTTCCCTTTTTATATATGGCTACTATAAGAGCTCTACTCCAATCATCGGGAATTCGTCCTTCTGTCCAGGCCTTCTGAACTATGCAGTGCAGCCACTGTCAAGACTTTTATACCACCATACTTCAGCATTTTTGGTCGAATACAGGACCAGTTTTATCATTAGGCGAAAGTAGGCAATCGCCTAGGAGCGCATACATATAGTGTGCATGTGCTTGTGTGAGTATTACAAAATATATAGAGAGAGACAATATATAGGGGCACCTAAATTTTCTTTGCCCAGAGGCATCAGATACTCTCGGACCAGTCCTGGTCGAATATCATCTACTCCTGCTGCCTTTCCACATTTCAAGCCTTTGAAGACTTGATCTGGGGAAATATGCCTGTTGCCTGTTGAGTGTTTTTTACCACTGTGCTATCACTGCTTGTTTCATTTAGCAATTTTTCGAAGTACTCCATACTTCAAGGATATCTTTTTCTCCCGTTTTCATGTCACCTTTACTCTAACTCCTTTTACAGCACTCTTTCCTCCATTTCTAAGCTTCTTCAACAACCTCCAGAATATTTTGCCACCTTCCTGATATTTATTTTCTATTGTAAGTGGAGGTTTCTGTGGTTTAGAAGTTCATAAGGCATATTCTGTAATTGGATCACATTTTTTTTTTATTAAGCTAAAAGCACAATAAAGAAATAAAACCCAACAAGTTTCGTAAGTTGTTTGACTTACATCTTCAGGGGTAAAAGGTAACTGAAAGTTAAAACAACAAAAAAGAGAAATTAATAGGTCATACTATACAGTTGTAGCCATCTGACTGTTTATAAAATTAAAAAATCAGAATGCAGATTCAAAGCAGTGTTAAGTTTAAACAATGTTGGATGATGGCACGATCTGTTGTTCACAATCATAATGTCCGAGGTCTGAATGAGGTATATTTTTTTTTATCAAAGCTGACCAAACTTGGTGTAGAATTAAGCCTTGGTTTTTATTGCATTGTGTTGGAATTCTAAGCATGTCTGCAGCCTCTTTAAATTTCTTATGTAACAGTTTTTTTTCTATATAGGACATGTTTGTTTTCTGCCAGAGTACATTGTGGCCGGTGGAAGTGGTATGGAAAGCTAGACCTGATTTGTGTTCTCTTCTGTTTTGTACATCCTTTAAGTGTTCGTTCATGCGTAATTCCCCAGATCTTCCTGTCTAGCAGATGCTGCAAGAACAATAAATTTTATAAACACCTGATTTTTTACAAGTATGATGTGGAGGTTTTGGGGGATATAGAAATCATGAAATTTTTTCTAGCGGCAGAAAGGCTACTTTGATGTTATGTTTGTTTAGTAATTTAGTCATCTTGTCTGTAACATTCTTGATATATGGAAGCGTGATGGCGTTTTTGAAATCTTGTTTCTGTGGGATGTTTGTAGGAGGTGTGTGGAGGATTTTTTTGATAGTCTTGGGTTCATAACCATTTTTTTTTGAGGATGTGTGTTAAATATTCCAATTCTTCATATCCAGTCCTATCAAGAACCGAAAAAAATCTACTCATGAAAGGTTTCAACTTTGCCTTAATGCCATGTTTCCTACCAAAAATTGACATAATCGCTCAAATAGAAAAAGTAATAAGAAATTTACCTGGTGATACATCAGATCTCATCCGCATACAGAGCACAGCTTTACTATTGCAAAGGAAATTACCTCAAAGGAACCTTCCTTACACGGAATAGGAAACCCTCAAAGAACTAAAATCGGACAAAAATATCGTTATAATCAAAGCAGATAAAGGGAATGCAACAGTAGTTTTGTACTCTGAAGATTATAACAATAAAATGAAAACTCTTCTTGAAGATTCTAATACCTATAGAGCTTTAGACAGAGATCCCACATGGCATGCTCACAATAAAACCAATGATCTAATTAAAAAGATGCCTAATTGGACTGAAGAACTCTACAATCAAAACACCCATTAGTTCAAGAATTTATGCTGTACCAAAAATACACAAGATAGGTATTCCCTTAAGACCGATAGTGGATGGAAGAGACTCTCCGACTTCTAATTTAGCAAAACATCTTATTAACATGATTTTCTTGGCAAGTTTGGACGTTATCAGCCTATTTACAAATGTTCCAAGAAATGAAACTGTGAATCTCCTTGAAGACCTCTTTCCTCCGGATATCTTAGATTTTTATAAACATTGTATAAATAATACTTTTTTTCATGTATCAAGACAAATTTTGGGAACAAAAAGAAGGATTGGCTATGGGCTCTTCCCTCTCTCTGGCTTTAGCTAACCTATTTATAGAACATTTTGAAAATAAT
Organism: Typopeltis vanoorti; assembly: GCF_054136105.1. NCBI lineage: Eukaryota > Metazoa > Arthropoda > Arachnida > Uropygi > Thelyphonidae > Typopeltis > Typopeltis vanoorti. The sequence continues at coordinate 96,813,669 of NC_143550.1, read as the reverse complement.
GCTTAAATCGTTTATCATAAAAAACCAAAAATTTGGCTACGCTATGTAGATGACATTTTCATCATTTGGCCAGGAACAACAGATGAACTCATTGCTTTCAAAAATTACCTGAATAATTTACATAAGAATACAAAATTTACTTTAGAACAAGAAGAACTTAGAAAACTTCCTTTTCTTGACATCCTATTAGAAGTCAATGAAAAAGATGATAAACTTTTTTTCTCAATATACAGAAAACCCACTAACATAGGAAGATTTCTTAATGCGGCCTCACACCACCACCCTTCGCAAAAAATAGGTCTAGTGAAAACCCTGAGGGACAGAGCTTATAATATTTCTAGCACAGAAAAACAGAAATAAAGAATTGGAATATTTAACACAGATCCTCAAAAAAAAATTTACGGACCCAAGACTATCAAAAATCTTGGGTTCGTAATTCTCCACACACCTCCTACAAGCATCCCACAGAAACAACATTTCAAAAATGCCATCATGCTTCCATATATCAAAAATGTTATAGAAAGATGGCTAAATTACTAAAAAAACATAACATCAAAGTAGCCTTTCTGCCACTGGAAAAAATTTCATTATTTCTATATCCCCCAAAACCTCCACATCATATTTTTAAAAAACCAGGTGTTTATAAAACTGATTGTTCTTGTGGCATCTGCTACGTAGGACAGACAGGAAGATCTGGGGAAATATGCATAAATGAACACCAAAAGGATGTACAAAACAGAAAAGAACACAAATCAGGTCTGGCTCTCCATACCACTTCCACCGGCCACAATGTACTCATGAAAACAAACATATCTTATATAGAAAAAAACTGTTACATAAGGAAATTTAAAGAAGCTGCAAACATGCTTAGAATTCCAACACAATGCAATAAAGACCAAGGCTTAATTCTACACCAAGTTTGGTCAGCTTTGATAAAAAATATGCCTCAGACTTCGGACATTATGATCGTGAACAACAGAACGTGGCATCATCCAGCATTGTTTAAACAGCACTGCTTTGAATCTGCATTCTGATTTTTTAATTTTATAAACAGTCAGATGGCTACAACTGTATAGTATGAACTATTAATTTCTCTTTTTTGTTGTTTTAACTTTCGGTTACCTTTTACCCCTGAAGATTTAAGTCAAACGACTTATGAAACTTGTCGATTTTATTTATTTTATTGTGCTTTTAGCCTAATAAAAAAATTTATTTTCTATGTTCTTGCCAAAGTCCTCCCATTACTTTTGTTTAGCTAGTTTTACACTGTTTAGCTTTCTTACATTTGTCTCTGTATTCTCTAAGAGTACAAGCTGGCTTATTTGCCAGGAACTTTTGATATGCTTTCTTCTTTTCCTTCACTGCCTCTTTAACTTCCTGTGTCCACCATGGATTTCTGTTTTTTCTATCCTTGCAGACAACCTCACCACATGCCTCTCTCTGGCTGAATCAATCAAGATTTTCTTCAAGGCTTGCCACTGAATCTCCAAGGTTCCTGTTCTCAAAGTCTTTCATTTTTTCTTCAATAATCTTTGTGTATTTTAGTCTACAGTTCACATCTGAGAGCTCCTCAACTTTTATTTGCTTTAAAATTTTCTTACATGTCATTCTTTTCAATATGAAAATCAATTTTAACCTGCTCAAGACTAAATAGTGACTTCCAATTTCAAATTCACTGTACACTCTGGTGTCCAGCACTAGGGAGAAAACATCACTATCAACAATAACATAGTCAATGAGACTTTTCTTATTTCTTGCCTCTTCTCTCCATGTGAATTTGTGCACATTTTTATGTTGGAACATGGTGTTAATAATAACCAGTCCATGTCCTGAGCAGAAATCCATCAGGTATTTGCCATTATTCCAAATTTTCTCAAAATATTTTTGTATGTCTGACAATCATTTCCTACTCTGCTATTTAGATCCCCAACAAGGAGACCAACTTTTCCTTTTTCATTGTGTCAGTTGCTTTCTCTAAAGCCTAAAAAAATTCCTCCACTTCTACTTTAGTAGAAGAACCTTCTGTGGGACCATGCGCCCATGGTCCCACAGAAGGTTCAAGTCATTACAAGTCCTCATTGTCCAGTTCCCCATTCTGATATTTGCCCACATCACTCTACTTGAGACTGCCTGCCATTCAAGATTAGCCTCGTATGTAGTGTTGAATACTATGGCTACTCCTTCTTTTCCTTGATTGTCATTGCTTGAATATAACATTTTGTATTTATCAAAATGTTAATTTTTGGTAAATACAAAACATCAGAAAGATCTCACCAGTTTTTGTCTTTTTTGTTTCAGTCACCCCTATTATGTCGATCTGGTACTTATCTAATTCCTCAACTAGCTCCTTTTTTTGCCATTCAAGCTTCTTATGTTGATAGTACCGATCTTTAACTCTGGTGATATTGAGTTAGGGTGTGTTTTCAGATTTGTTCCAATAGCTGACTTTTCGCCCCCATTGTTTTCCCTGGTTCCCTGGCAAAAACAACGGGGGCTTTGTTTAACCGGGCGTTGCCCCGGCCGACATGAAATTTTTTGTAATGTTGTACCATCATTTTGTATTTTGATTTAAGCTAATAAGAATACAATTTGGTCGGCTAAATCCCAAATTGCCAGCCCATCCTCATTTGTTCAATATCCAGGTAGATACCTAACAGAGTGCACCACGGGAAGGTGAGGATTGGACATTAGGTCAGAAGCCCTGGTCGGTTCTCTGCATTCCTTTAAAGGTCACCTCTAAGTTATACAGCTTTGACCCTTAAGCACCCCCCTCCCTTGCCATTCTACTCAGCTTAGTATTATCAGCAAACAATTGAATATTTCTCTTAGCCTTTGCCAATATCATTAATATACAAATAAAAAAAAGGAAAGTTCCAAAAATGAAGTCCTATGGTACTCCACTAGTCAGCTTCAATCTCTTAAACTCCTGTACTTCATTCACTACTTTTTTAATGCAAGTCAGTAAACTACTTTCTGAAAAATTCTGTCAGTCAGCACCTGAACCAGTGACCTTTGGTATTCCCATTTCATGCTTCCACAGTGCCCAATCACTTGTACTCAAATCAAATCCATGGCACTAGTGTACTATAGGTTGAAAAACCTTTTGGGTTTTGGATTGATATTATCAAAAAAATAAGTAAAAATTATTACTTATTTCTGCAACAGATAGTGCTGCTAAAGCTACATCAGCAGAAAAAATATCATTCTCAACTCCCCCCCCCCCACACACACACTTTACATTCTAATTCAGAAAGTGAAATAATACTTTTAATAAAGAAATGATAATGAAAAATAGGACTATCCGATGAAAAGCCAAACGGCTATTTTTTTCTGGCGAAGTTAATTAAATTAAGGGGATAAAAATCCCTTATTATTTTACAGCCAGTATGCAAAACTCTAAGATCAAAAACTATGATCTAAGAGTTTCATGCCGACGAACTATCGGCGAATCCAAGCGTAAGTGACCACCTGGTAGTACCACACCAAGGCAACTCGAAGCAAAGGTGGAGCAAGTTCCTTCACTATCCTTGATATTTTCTCATATTGTAACAACACACAGCTCCTAGGAGATGTAATATTCGAGTTGCCTTGGTGTAGTACTACCAGGTGGTCACTTACGCTTGGATTCGCCGATAGTTCGTCGGCATGAAACTCTTAGATCGTAGTTTTCGATCTTAGAGTTTCGCATACTGGCTGTAAAATAATAAGGAATTTTTATTCCCTTAATATAATTACTATCCTTTAATGCCTGTTTTCCCCTAAAGGCTGTACAGTGAACTCCTTTAGTCCTAACTACTTTCAGAAATTGGTGAGCTGCTAGTTTCCATCTGTAGTCATCACTGAATTTGAAGCCTTCAGCGCAAGAACACAGATTACTGCTATAAAGTTGTGACAACAATTGTATAATTATACTTTAATAGAATGATACCCTAAATGCTATTACTGTCTGAAGTAGTGCGAACTCTACAGTAAATTTTCTGAGTTGCACAGTTAAAAACCCACAGTTGCTGGAATGAAAACCTATGTGCCTACTTGTGATCAGCTAACTTGGAACTGGCAGGGAAAAAAAAGGGGGGGGGGGGTTCACTCTTTACAAGAACAAATTGTTCTTGTAGAGAGTGAATAGAATTGAATCTATAACAGTTTTTCTTCTAGTAGTCAATCATTAAAGAGCCAAAAACATTCCCACAAGGCCACACTCTCTTGCTCACGTTCACACACGCACGTGCGCGCGCACACGCACACACACACACATCATAATTATTATTTTCTAGTCATAATTACAAATAATTTTTATTTTCTAAGATATTCAGAAAGTGGCATTTATTAATATATTTTTATTCTACAGGAACTAGAAATGAGGATAGAAACTCAAAAGCAGACTCTTGCTGCAAGGGAAGAAAGTATTAAAAAATTGATGGAAATGCTGCAAAACAAAGGTGTAGGTAAGTTTTTCATCACATACACATCCAAACACACAAATTATCAAGTAATATTACTCAATAGCAAGGATGAGGAACTAGTTCACAAACAACTGAGTGACAGCCAATTACATGCACCCCCTCCCCTTCCATTACATCTACTAACCTGCATTCAAAACTTGATGACCAACAGATTGAGCTACTGGATCGAAAACAAGGGAACACTTAGTCCCAAGCCAAACAGCTGGTCCTTCCCCCCCCCCCCCCCCCCCGTCTCATAGGTTCCTCACTGCCCTTCCCGGAATTCTACTCTTAAACCAAAATGGAATCCAAATTACCCATAATAAACCATTCGAATCATCAGAGGAATATTGGTGATGTCATCAGTTCTTAATCTCATACCCATCATGTAACAACAGCTGATGCTCCCAGGTGGCATGCAACAATGCTCACCCTTCATTTCAAACCGCAGACATGACCACCAGCTGATACCCCCAGTTTGGTATTTGGTACATGTGGTATCTTATCTGGTATCTTGTATATTATACTTTTTTGTATCATATTTCAAATTAAAACTCAGTTAAAATTTACTTTGTGAACCCTAGCCATGGCTGAGTAGCTTGTGACCTCACAAAGAAGCCTTGTTCACACAGGATTTATGCATACAAGGGATAGAAGAGGGAATAACACCTATTGGAAATGTGATCAAAGGAAAATATGTAATTTCAGAGTGCCACAGTGCAAAGAAGCTGTAGTACAGGGGGGGGGGGGGTGAAAGCAAACTTGAAGCACAAACCTGTTGGACAACTGGCAGTACATCCAGAGGCCTCATGTGAGGCCTCTGGATGTGCTGCTTGAGGGCAGATCTGGTGCTGCAATATCAGTTTTACACGAATGTCTGTCTCTACACCAACTAGTAGTAAACAAGCCTCAGTTTGGCTAAGTAACCCTCAGAACATCATAGATGTGGAGATAATTCACATTACAGACTTAGAGATGGTTCATATCACAGACTTAGAGATAAATGAGATGAGAATTATTTGGATATTTTACAAAGTCTTCAAGAGACAGCAAGAGAAATGCAAATTTTAAACAGGTAAAGATAACAATCATTAGTTAAGATGGATATGGAAAAAGTCACCATAAAGGCTTATAATATTTTTTCCAGGTTTATTTCATTTTTATGTGTTTTAACTTGGACCTTTTATAGTTATTTAATCTTCTTTTTATCATATAATATTTTATTTTGTGTGCGAGAAGGTCTTCTTAAACTTGGACCAAACCCAGATAAAGATAAACAATTACAATAATTGCTTATCTTTTTCCTTCAGGAGAATTTCATTTTACATGTAATAAAGACTTTTAAAATTTGTACCAAAATTTGTACATGGATAGCATATAGTTATTTTATCTTTTTTTTTATCATATATTATTTTATGTGTAAGAAAGTCATTTTAAACTTTGACTTAACTGGATTGTCTGCTAGTAAACCTGTTGCCTAGTTGGCTGCCACTCATTTACCACTAAACTTTTCACTTTCATGCAGCCTTTTTGCACAGTCACCTAAACAAACTAGGCTGTGAGATTAATATAGTGCTTGGTAAATGTAATTTATTATATTTAAGCAAATTTATTAAATATTGCATTTCTCAAGGGGAAAAAAAGTATTTTCCCCCTTTTTGTATTGTTGCAAAATTTTTCATTCAGTTATATTTTTAACTTTATTTTGTTTTATTTTTTTATTTTTTTAAACTGTTGTATGTCCGATGATCTAAGCAAATTTAAAAAGTTATTAACTTTTAACAAATTACTTTTAAACTGCTTGTAGTTTTTCCTGCCATCAAATTAAATAACATATTGAAAAGATAGCAGCATAGTTGATGTTTCAATGTTTTTTTTTCAACTTCGGACAGGTCAAGTTCATTATGGATCTAATTGGTATAATGATGGTAATTATGTAATTTTCTCAGAAACAGTATTTGTCAAAAAAAACTACAATTTTATTATTATTATTATTGTTGTTGTTGTTGTTGTTGTTGTTATTATTTCTCTTAAATTTAGGAAAATATCCAATATCATTTGTTGATTACACAAATCTGGATAGAGCAATATTATTAATATTAATGTTAATGGTATCATTATTAATATAATATTATTAATAGAGATGATGTTGAGATCCTGCAGAATGATTTAAATAAACTGACAGTATGGGCAAAGGATAATGGCATTACCAGTTTACTGTGGCAAAGTGAAAGGTCACTTACAGATGCAAGAGGACAAGATATCACTAAGAACAGTTTGTCATCATACATGAAACAACAACAATTTGGTATAACAGTGGGACTAGCTTAAAGAAAAAATTGTAATGGACGAACACAAGGAACTAAAGTCCTAATTGATGACATCTATTGTTGAATAAAGAGAGAGAAAACAAGTATTAATTTTATATTAAAATGAGTGTCCCTCAGATTTTTGATAAATTGATATAGCTGTACTTTGAGGTTTGGAATATGTTTTAAAGCTGCTGATTCCAAAAAAAAATCTCTCTGACTTATAATGATTTATGTGTAGTACTTTTGTTTTCTTCCATTTGATCCTGTGTGAAAGGTTATCCAAAAGCATGGTCTGCTAGACCCAACTTGCTATAACAATAGTGCTGAATGTATTTTTTATGTTCTCCAAGGCGGATGTCAACAGCTCTTCCTGTCTGTTCATGGTAAACCAGGTCACAAGAACAGGCTCTTCATATACTCCTGGATATGACAAAGAAGAGAGTTTGTCCTTAGGTGAACAGATGAGAGTTGTCAATTTGACATATGGTTTAAATGTAGTGTATAGCTGATCTTTATTAAGCATTCTGGATATCTTTTTGGATATGCTTTGAATGTATGTGATGGTAACAGTTTTACTGTAATAGGCAATTAAGGGGGATTTCCAGGAAGAATTAAGTATTTTTTTCTATTCTATAGGGATTATAGCCATTGACTAAGAAAGTGTGATGCAAGTAAGTGAGTTCAGTGGTAAGAGCATTGTCATTGGAACAGATAGTTCTTGCTCTATGAGTTAGTGTGTTTAGGACAGTGATGGCGAACCTATGACACACGTGTCAGCACTGACGCACTTGAGGATTTCAGGTGACACACCTTGGATGTTGAAAAATATTGGTATATATGATGAAAAAACTAATTTCAATAATTTCAGTTTATTAAATTAATTGTATAATATGAATTCATAGATTGTATATCAATGTCCTATTAAATAAATAGCCTAATATGATACGTATAAGTCACCATCTATGATTAAGTAGTTAAATTTATAATGCATGTATGCAAGTGGCACATCAACAACGTCAATATTTAAAAAAAAAAAGATGTTTGACACACCTGGGTAAAAAGGCTCGCCATCACTGGTTTAGGATAACATATTGTTGAGCTGATGGTATGAATGTTTATGCATTCATACCACCTATAAGCATTCTATAAACTGCAAATGATAATAAAAACCATCAGGAAGCCATATGATTAGGGTATCTAGGAAGGGCAGACAGTCATTAGCATGCTGTTTCATTATTATTCTGTGTTGTGAGTCAATACCATTAAATAAACTAGCATGTACTGCCAACAGATAAGCCTTTCTACTCCATGGTATCAGAAGACTCATTGTAATGATTAACATTCCATACCACAATAACCATTATACCTTGCTTTGAATCCATTCAGTGTCAAAGCACTCACTACATATTCTGGCAGTGCAGATCAAAAGAAATCTCCTTTTCAGTGTCTTACTTAAATGAAATTTCTACACTTTCCAGGATGAAATCTTGTTCTCACATCACCCATTATCCTATGCAATAATTTATCTATATCTACTTGATAGGCTCCTCTCTCTCCAACATATTATTATTATTATTATTATTACCCCAAGACCTCATGGAGTCAAAGACTCATCTGGGAGGTCCTTTTATCACACATACATCTCATCATACCGTGTCTTAAACACACTCAAACTCCTTGCAGACACCACACTCTCAGGCAAGGCATTCCAATCATTCACAACTTTGCACGAAAAAAACCTGCCTCTCACTCCCCTACTCATACCCTCTTTATACAGTTTCCAGGGATGACCTCTGATTTTCCCCTGATCTCCCACTATTCTCTGTAGAACTTCTCCACCATTGATCTTATAATAACACCTTACCAACTTGTAGGTCTCTGTCATATCTCCCCTCTTCCTCCTCTCCACCAGACTCTGCAAATTACATCTTCTCAATCTTTCCCCAAACTCAACATTCCAGAGGTCAGAAACTACCTTAGGCAGTTGCCTTTGGACCCTTTCCAACATCTCTTCATCCTTCTGAAAACCCATTGACCAAATCTGGGCACAATAGTCCATGTGTGGCCTTATCAAAGCCTTATACAATGGAACCAGAATCTCCCTACTTCTACACGTCCTCTGCATCATTCCCAGAAGCCTTTGTGTTGTCTTCACAATTTTGGCAATGTGTTCCCTAAATTTTAGATCCTTATCCACTATCACCCCCAGATCTCTTATTTCCTCTCCTTCCAACAATATATTCTCACCAAGCATAAATTCTGCATCCCATCTTTGTTTTCCAAATTTTAAAACCTTACATTTTGCAACATTAAACTCGCATCCCCATTTCCGTGCCCAATCACTCAATTTATTCAAGTCTTCTTGCAAGGCCACAACATCGTCACTACCCTTTATGGTTCATCACAACTTCGCATCATCTGCAAGCAACTGAATATCTCCATCCAAATCTTCGCCAATATCATTAATATACAAGTTAAATAGTAATGGCCCTAAAACAGACCCCCTAAAGCATTCCACTAGTGACTTTCCTTTTCCTGGATATTACACCCCCATACACAACTTGTTGATACCTATCAGATAGCCAGTCTCCAATCCAATGCACTAATCTAATATCCAACCCCATCTGCTCTAGTTTGACTGTCAACTTATCATGAGGTACTCTATCAAAAGCTTTTGCGAAATCCAAGTATATTACTGTGTATCCTTCTCCTATGTCCAAGGAAGCAGTCACTTTATTGTAATAAGTAAGTATATTACTAAAACATGACCTCCCTTTAGCAAATCCATGTTGTCCATCAAAGATTATACCATTGTTGTCAACCCAACTCTGGATCCTAGTTCCCACAAACTTCTCCAACAACTTAACCACAACACCTGAAACACAGATAGGCCTATAGTTTGATGCTTGAGTTCGATCACCTCCTTTATGTAGTGGCACAATCTTGCCCTCCTTCCACTCTTTAGGAACTCGACAAAGTGCAAGACTCGTATTAAAAAAATATGTCAAGGCAGGTGTCAACTCTCTGGCACATTCCTTCAGAATACGTGATATATTATCAAGTCCCACAGCCTTATTTACATCTAGTTTACTCAACTCCCCAAACACCTCTTGCTCACTTACAGTCAGTCTCTCCTCCCCATCATCAACTGCTCTCAATCTCTCCATGAAGTCACATTCACAAGATTGAAAGATCTTTATGAACTGCTCATTAAGTATCTCCACCACACATTCTGCAACAGCTGTCTTTATACCATTTTCTCCAATAATGTCATCCTTCCATAATCATTCTTTCTTTTGCTGGCTACATATCGAAAGAACTCCCTAGGATTCTTTTTGGCTTCATTAGCTAACTGCTGTTCATACCTCTCTTTAGCTACTCTCACCAACCAAGTCACCCTCTTTGCCTGGTCTTTGTAGACCTTTATGAAATTGGTTACTTCCACTTCTCTTATGCTGCCTCCACATTGCCCTTTTTCTCTGTATTGCATGCTTAATCTCTTTATTCATCCATCTCACCTACCTTATTTAACCTTCTCACCCTTGGAATACATTTAGACATTGCATCTACTAGATAGTTTTTGAAAATTCCCCAAGCTACATTGATCTCTTTTCCAGCTAACTCCTCATTCCATACTACACCTGCAAGCTGTCCTCTAAGCTCTTCATAATCAACCCCCCCCCCTTGTAGTTCCACATATACCCTTTTCTCACAAAGGTCCTTGCACTGCTGGCAACCACCCAGGTAATCATCTCATGGTCACTCTCACCAATTGGTGGATAATTTGACACCTCATTTATAATTACATCCTCTGATGAGATGACCAAATCCAAGACCCTTAATCCTGGTTTGCCCTCTGTTACATACTGTCTGATATAGTTATCCCTCAAAAACTGAAGAAACTCATATTCTTTACTTCCAGTCGCTATCTCATCATTCCAGTCTATATTGCCATGATTAAAATTGCAGATAATAATCACCCTTTTCTTATTTGCTTGACTAATTTGATTATACATTTCACTATCACCATCATCCACATTACCTGGTCTATAAAAACATCCATCCAAATATTTGATTCTATTCACCTCTATCTCACACCATACTGCCTCAAAACCACTGGCCCTATTTCGCTCTTGCATCTCTACCTTGTATGGACATAACTCTTTCTCTATCATCAATAGCACTCCCCCTCCCTTTTTACCCCTTCCATCTCTATTCCTGTCATGATGTCGTCTTCATCCAACCATATCTCACTTATTCCGACAATCTTTGGGTGAACAGCTGCAATTAATGCAACTATTTCATCTGCCTTGTTCCTTATACTTCTAGCATTGGTATACAAACACAACAGCTCATTTCTGGATCTACAGCTAGTTCCACTGATACAACTCACTCGATGTGATCTCTCCATGCTCGACTGGGGCCATTTCCCTTTCTGCTTATTCATTTTGAAACCCTTTTTCATTCCAGTTATTTCCTCTTGATCCCTGGTCATCGCATTCCTGTCCTGCCTACACATGCTCTCACCTCCTCTTGGTGCATCCACCTTTCTCACGCTGTGTACCCCTGTCCACCCTGAGCCTCCCCGTTTCCCTACTCCTCTTGCACACCCATTCTCTCTCATTTTCTATACTCATACCACTCACTTCCCCATTCATAACCACTTCTTCAATATCTCCTGTCTTACTCTCCTGCTCTTCAACATCACTCCCCTCTCGATCTAATTCATTCTCTCTATTCATTTCTCTACCTTCCAGCAGCAGTCTCTCCAAGCGACTCACACCATAACCACTCAAATGCAGTCAATCGCTCCCGTACAGCTCACTTCGTCCCTTAAACTTTCCACACATTATTAAACTGTACTCCCATCTCCTCACACATTTCAGCCAGCATATCATTCATAATCCTTGCTCCCCACCTCATTTCACCACAGTCATAGGTTAGGCAACACACTGACTACCCTTCCTGTCACACTATTTTCTTTTATCCTTCCAAGCAGCCTCCTGATATACATTCTGACATGCTCTTTGTTCTCTCAAATCATTTGTACCAATTAATACTATTAACTCTTTTGCTCGCTCCCGCCTCATATCCAATGCCTCAATCACTCTACTCATTTTACCACCTTGAAAACATACCTTGTGCATTCTATCCTCTAGCACACCTTTAATAATGGAGTCGCCATACAACGCCACTTGCTCATCTTTCGTTAACTCTTTCATGCCATCATGATTTATTTTAATAGTTTTGACCTGAATTCTCTTAATTTCATTCTGCATCCATTTCATTTCTTACCTCATCCATCCAATTCAACTTTCGAATCCCACAACACATTCTCTGTATCATTAAATCTTTCGAACTTTCTAACTCTCGGCCCACTCTTCTCACTTTCCCCTCTCATTCATCCTTCTTTGTTTCCGTACTTTCAGTCCAACATACTTCCAACTTTCGCTATCATTCTTCTCACTTTCACTCTCATTTATCTTTCTTTGTTTCCGTACTTTCGGTCTAACATGAGTCCAACTTTTGCTATCATTCTTCTCATTTTCACTCTCATTCATCTTCTTTGTTTCAGTACTTTCAGTCCAACATGCATCCAACTTTCGCCATCATTCATTCTTTTTTCGCTATCATTCATTCTTTCGACTTTCTTCACTTTCGATTTCTGCATTACGCCATTTCTTGTTTCATTTGTTCTCTCAATTTCATTTCCTTCGCCACTCTTGCCTCACTTTTGTCCCTTTTAACATTCGGTACAGTTTTCAAATTGCTCTTTTTCTTTTTTACTGATTTTTTAACATTTTTTCGCCTTCTTTCACACATGCACACATGTTCCCTGCGACATTCTCGTTACTAACACTTTCTGTCATCAATTTCATATTTGCATTCATCAGTTCCTCATTCAGGTCACACTTCGTACATACCCTTCTTCCATTTGCACTAAACATCCACAAATCATTTATGTAATCGAAGGAATACATATAACAGACCTCACACTTAACGAAATGACTGAAATCTAAATTAAAATCATGGAATGACAATGCCGCCGCCTTTTTTTTTTTTTTTTTCACTGCAGGTTACTAGGTCTAATAATAACGATTTCGTAGTTAAGTTTAGGAAAGAAAAATCCCCCCACACTAATAATACCAGTAGCGCACAACGTTTACAGCCACTCTTACTCAAACAATTACGCATATATACTTAATTATTTCTAGAATAACTTATCTCAATCAGGAGCTCTTCTCAGACATGTCCACAGCACTTTATCCAGATAAATCACTGTATAAGTATCTCCTCTGTCCAGTATACTAGTCACCTTAGTATAAAATGCAACCAAGTTACTAAAGCATGACCTCTCCTTAACAAACATGGGTTGGTTAAGGGGAGGTCATGCTTTTGCCCTCTGTCTCTTGAAAAATATCCATTCTCATCAATCCAGTTTTATATTGTCTCTAACACCTTCACCACTTCAATAGTTGAACACAACTGACGGATTTTTCCTTCCTACCAGTAGGGCACTTAATATTCTCAACACTTCCCATTCTTGAACTTTCATTCTCTATCCTCCTTCCTATTGTTATTCAATACTACTCCAAATTCCCCTACATGACACTCATTAAACATTTCCACTATATCTTCAGCAGATGTGACTAACACTCCATCTCTAGCAACTTCCATATTCAAGAAGTATATGGAAATTTTTTTCATATTCATCCTTTCTTCTACTAGCAACATGCTTTTAGAATTATCTAGGGTTTTGCTTCACTGCTTCAGCAATCTCCTTTTACAATTTCTATTTTCTTATTACACTTGTCACCTTCGCAGTCTGCACCACTTACTCGTTATGCCTAAGAGTATCCTGTTCTTTATATTTTTTATAACATTCTCTTTATAAAAAAGAGAATGCTATGGAGAAAACTCCATAGCATTCTCTTTTTTAGAAGCTCCTGCATAATTCCATGATTCATCCATTTCATTCCTATTTTATTTATACTTTTATCCTTTGGAATATAATCTGACATTGCCATAAGTACCTGATTCCAGACTGCTGATTTCTCTCTTCTTCAACTGATGAAGCCATTGTACATCAGCAATTGTTTCCTTAATTTATTATTATTATTATTATTCGTGACACCTCCAAGGAGTCCGAAGACTCATCACAGGAGGACACCTACTATACAACTCTCTGTCTCCACTACTACACAGAACCTCTACTACCAATCACCCACATCAACGGCATCTACTGCCCACTACCACCACAGCTAGTATTTTTTTTTGTCTGTAAATTGCATGTGTTCCGAAGGGCCGATTTGTCAGTATGCAGGATGAAAAACCCGAGTTTCCAGGAGAAAAAGCCCTGCTACCTTCGTATGAGATCGGCTAACTCACCTTTGATTGAAAAAGTCCATATGAAGATTCCTCTCGTCATGACGAGAATCGAACTTAGGCCTTTTCTAATCGAAGGGCGCAACGTACCCTTGTTCTGTGAAGCTCATATCTGACTAGCACCACACATGCTAAAACCACATGATCACTCTTCCCAGTTGGTGTCATTATGTGACATCTTCTGTTACAATATTATTAAATCTAACACTCATGTCTCATGTTTTGCTTCAGCTACATGTAGCATAAGACATTTGTCACTGTCTCTAAGTAGCTCAAGGAATTGAATCTCCTTAATCACATGTTATTTCCTGTTTCCAGTCTGTGCTTCCATAGTTAAAGTCATCTGTTATTATCACTCTCCTGTTGCTCATCAGTCTTGCCTAAATATTTCAGAAATATCTGCCTTTGCATTCCCTGTTTGTAGCCCACTAAATGTCTAAAATTTGTGCTTACTTCAACCTTGCACCAGATGACCTCAAAGCCATTATCATTACTTCTTTCAAGTTCCATGTTGAGAGGACACCACTCTTCTGAAATCATCAGTAATATTCCATGTCTGGACTATTGTACACAGATTTGATTGTGTGGGTTCCTTGGATAATGAAGTGGAGAGGATCCTGAGGCAAATAACCAAGGCAGTGTCAGGTCTATGAATTACTCCTTATGAGGATAGATTAAAGATTTGTGGTTAAAATTCTAGTTGATAGACAGAAAAAGAGCAGATATGGTAGAAATATATTTAAGTATTAAAGGTTATTAAAGGGATTTTTTAGGATTGATAGAAGAAATTTTTCCATACGTGATAGAAGAGAGTGAACAAAAAATCATCCCATCCCTGGAAATTGTGCAGTAGTGGATAGAATGGTTATGATACTTCTGATTTCTGATAATATGACTAATAATAATAATGATATATATAATGGCATATGTTATTATTATTATTATTATTATTACACTCTCCATGGAGTCGGCAGACTCATCATGGGAGGTTAATTTAACTGACAACATATTTATTATTATTGTTATTATTATCCAGGCCTCCATGGAGTCAAAAGACTCATCATGGGAGGACACCACTGAATTTTGAAATATTTAACACTTCCTGCATTAACAACATATTCCGGTAATGCATTCCATTCATTGACAATTCTTCATGTAAAAAATCTACTCCTCATACTACATTCTTACATAACTTCCAGTGATCGCTTCTGGTTCTTCCCCTCTTGCCTTCTATTCTTTTTATAATTCCCTCTGGATTAATCCAATAAAGTCCCCTCACTAACTTAAACATCTCTATCATAGCATTTCTTTTCCTCCTGTCCAGCAAACTCTGCAGTCCACATTTCTTCAACCTCTCTTCATAGTCAGCATTCTAGACTCCTGATAAAGTCTTAGTCACTCATCTCTGAACCCTCTCCAATGTCTCCACATCACATTGAAAACCAGGTAACCAAATCTGAGCACAATAGTCCAGGTGTGATCTGACCAGTGCTTTGTACAGTGACACAATCACTTCTCACTACATGATAGTGTACTTCTTATCATAGCATCACTACAATATGCAGTTTTTGCAACAGTTGCAATATGCCCTCTAAACTTCATTTGTCCAAACCATCACTCCAAAATCTCAAATCTCATCCACTTCCTGCAGTACAGCACCATAAATACAGTGTATGGCCTTATATTTCTGAACTCCAAAACGCAACACCTTGCATTTATTAATATTAAAACTACAACCCCCATTCTTTTGTCCAAGTCTAAAGTCTATGAAATCTCCCTGAAGTAAATTAACATCAGCAGTGCTACTTATAATTCTCACAAACTTTGCATTGCCAGCAAACAACTGAAAGTCGCCAGTCAGTCCACATGATATATCATTTATAAACAAGTTAAATGGCAAGGGCACAGGAACAGAACCCTGGGGAATACCACTGGTTATCTTCCCTTTTTTGAGATATTGCTCCATCTTCTTACACAACTTGCTGGTATCGTTCAGAGAGAGAATCACCAATCCACTTAACAAATTTACTATCTATTCCCATCCTCTGCAGATTTTACACCAACTTATTATGTGATAATCTATCAAATGCTTTTACAAAGTCTAAGAATATCACTGTATGTGATTCTCCCTTATCTAACACACTCTTTACTTTATCATAAAATGCAAGTATTGCCATAATCCATTGGGATGTTCTTACGGTTTTAGCAGTATGACTGTAAACTTCAAGTTTCTGCCCACCATCACTCCCAGATTCCTCATCTCCTCCACCTCCTTCAAAACTTCTGTTGTGTAGGAAATAACTGGCCCACTATCCGTAGGCCATTTGTTTTGGACCCAATATGAGAGAATAGAAACTTAAGGAAAGGACATGCTTATACTTCCAAGAACAGGGGTGAGGAAGTACTGAACATATTGTGATCCAAAGGTATGTCAACTCGATTAAAAATATTGTTGAAAAATAAGCTAAAAACTGTGTTTTAGAATCATGCCTAATACAGGGAAAATTATGTTAAACAATTCAGAGTTAAAGTAACCAATCAACAGCGTGATAGTCAATGACACAGCAGAAAAACCACAAAGTCACCTGGTAATCCCTGCCACGATAGTTCCATAAAGATAGATGCCCAGAGAAGAATGTTACCCCATCGGTACCTAACCAATCGGCTATAGCTAAGTGTAGGAGACGTAGACAGCGAGAGAGGGCGCTCATGTGGAAGATATAAGGAGCGGCGCATGGTTCAAATGCTCTCTTGTTTTTCTGTTCCTGTGTTCCCGTTCGAGCCTGGATGACTGAGGAAGCTTGTCGCCGGTGACCAGCAACTATCTCCTGTTGCTGTTATAACCAAGACGAACAAAGCTACCTGTGGAATGAAGCCAGATTTCCAATAAGGAGCCATTGGTAAACCACACTAATGTGTGAAGGACAACTTTCGAAGAAAAAATAAGTAAGTCGCAGCAGCCAGGGAAGCGAGTGACTGATGAATACGGAAGTTTTACCATATCCGAAGTGAACGCGTGGGGAAGTCACGGAACCCTCACTAGTAAAGACAAGATGGTAAAGTACAATATTTTTATCTATCTTATATAATTATAAAACATAAAGAAGAAAAGGGGAACAAAGGATTGAAGAATTCCATGCATATGTTTGCTCTTAGTGCCTCAGTGACTATGTTGGACTAATTGTCTGTGTTAGATGACTTGTGCTATTCTAAAATTGTACCAAAAGGGAAACATGACTTTTGAACAGTTTGCTTGGAAGAAGCTGATAGTTATAGTATTGAATGTAAGCCTGACTTACACTTAAAGTGTGGGGCATAGAAACTTTACAGAGTTGAACTTCGTCCTCCATGTTAGAGTTTGAATTAGTGTGAATTTGATATGCCATGTGTAAACCTTACTTATAATTGTACATAGAGAATGAATATTGATTAATTCTGTAAAGATGGATTGAGTTTGAGCTTAATTGTAATGCAGAGATATCTAGTTGAAATACTTAAGCTTAGTAGATGAAATTTTGGATCACTTAATCTTAGAAAGGGGGAGATTTAGAGTTTCAATTCTGAAACAAGCGGATAATTTAGTAATGAAGTTATTATTTCATGTATACTTAGAATGTCTAATTGAAATGTATCTTTTCTTGTGCTATAATAAATGTATTATTTTAAACCAAAGTTTATAAGTTCTGTTGTTTGAGACTGACCTACCACTTATAAAAAAGTTCGGACCTGTGTGAGTGAGGGGGGACATTTTATGCAAGGTAGAAAGGGGAGCCACGACTGCACATCACGTGATCCCTATGTTAACTAATGTTACCAAGATAGTTAATTAAGTATCAGGAACTAGTTACCGGCTGACACAGTCAACCATAAATAAATTTGTCGGAAACGAAATTCTGATATACAGGAATATAGGATAATAATAGTAGTAAAGCAAAATAAGAAAAAAAAGTATCAGATATAACAATGACTAGATAAGAGATATAACAATAGCGCAGTCAACATAGGAGTACAATAAAGATAATACAAAAAGGGAACCAAAAAGTAAGAGGAGTAATAATATAACAAAGTAAAAGCCACCATAACACTTCTCCATTAATTGTGTATAGCAATTAATGGAGAAGTGTTATGGTGGCTTTATCAGCAATTATCAGCAAACAGCTGCACATCTCCAGTTAAGCTCCATTTTTGGTCTCTAGAGCAGGATTTCTGAATTATCTACTCTTAGCCTATCAATGGTTTTAATATACAATAAGTTTTCACTCTTACAGAAGTGGGATTTGTATGGGAAGGAAAAAAGTGTAGTATGAGAGGAGATTGGCCAGTCATTCCAAAGAAAATTTGAGGGAATTCTTCCACTCTTTAGCAATTATGAGACAAATGATTATGGATAGGTGACACTTATGTATGGTTATTAAGTCTGCAGAATGATTATGGCAATGGAATTTGAATTACTTAATGAGCACTTTGTCAGCATATCATACTAGTATAAATGTTGCTATGCAATACCTAGCTGTGAAGCAAATGATCAAGTGTCTGATCATTTGCTTCACACTAAGTGTTGTTGAGCTAGATGTTAATTAGGTTGTGGGAATGAAGTACAGCAAATATGAAATATCACATATTTTTAAGGAATATGCAGAAGAGTTAGCTGTGACCTTGATCTGGTCTGATTTGACCTACTTCCTTGTCATTAAAAAGGAGTGAGAACTGTATTATCAGTTTACCTCATATTTGTGATCAATCTATCACCTATCCTAATTCTAGTCTTGAGCTCATGCATGATGACCCTCAGCATAACTTCATTGCCAACAAGAAGCCAATCAGCTAATCCAAAAACTGTTCTTATCGGCTTCTTTCTTACTGTACAAGTTAGCTATCAACCTGATAGCTGTTGTGAGCCAAACCAGTTTTAGAATTAAGGTCGGTTGATGATGATGTTTTTTACTACATTTTAATACCATTTTCATTTGCAAAACAGTTCAAAAGGATAATAATATTAATATGTGTTGTGGTTGATGATGATGATTTTTATTAGAAATGATTTGAAATGATATTAATAATTCCTCCTTGGATTAATTGAAATCAAGTACTTATAATCAATACTAATGTTTGTCATGTCATTTCATTCACATTATTTTAATGACAAAATTAGACTAAATAAAATTATTCTACAGTATTTATACTGGAAAACTAATAAGGAAGTCTAAAAAGTTAATTTACCTTATTATAGTAACAGCAAGAATAAAAAAAAAAGCAATTACAATGGTATGAGGATATGTATAAGAATGCTTATTGACAGACTTCGACAAATTCTCAAAAACAGAAAAGCAGAAAGACAGAAAGATGATGAAACTTCACTAAATTCCATCTAGTCAAGATCAAATCAGTTCGAATCTGTTTGCTAACTTTCACTAATATAAACGATTCACATCTACTCCCCACCACCACTAGTATTTTCACAGACAATCACAAACATTCATGCCCAGGGTGGAATTTGAACGTGCAGCCTTTTGGCTGGAGAGTGGATATGCTAACCACTCAGCCAACCAGGCCAGCTACATTTACATTTATTATTATTATTATTGCACAGACACCTCCATGAAGTCCTAAGACTCATCATGGGCTAGAGAATAAATAATAGGTGCTTGTGCATTTTGCAAAACCCTCCTAATAATAATCACCAGCATTTTTGGTATATATCTCTAGCAATATACTAAATATATTGATATCATTACTAGTCTCCTGTCTGCATTTACTGATTATTTGTCAAGTCTCTGAACTCCTACTTTACTATCTTCTAAGTCATTAAAATTAACTGCTTGGAATGAAGTCAGTGAACACCCTCATGGGCAAGGTGCATCATGCCAAGTAATGAGTCACGTGTTTGTAAGCAGTATAAATTGGAGGAATATGATGCTCCCAAGTCAGTACAACTGTTTTTAGGTGAAATGAGTACAAGAAGGGAACTGACTGAGTTTGAAAGATACATTGTGATAGGATGCCATGTTGCAGGCCTGTCTGTTAGGCAAATTGTTGAAAAATTAGGCCATCCCAGATTAATAATCAATGATACCACATTGAGATGGAAGTGCAGGGTGTCAGCTGCAAGGGCTACCCACAGTGGACAACCCACCACACTCACCAGACATGACCATAGGGTGCTATGAAGGATAATCTGTAAAAATTGCCATTCGTCGGCCAACATGATGAATGCAAAGTTCTGGGCGTCAAGTGGAACATGAGTTGGAAAGTGGAAACTTGGAAAGCTGTGCTATGGAATGATAAATCATGCTACACCCTCTGCCGAGCAGATGGATGGGTGTGGTGGATGCTCGATGAACATCTCTTACCAGAATGCCTAACCCCAACTATGAAATTCAAAAGTGTCAGTGTGATGATATGGTGCTGTTTTTTCCTCTGTTTATGGTGCCATGAGCATTGAACTTTGAGATGTATCCAAATATTCTAGACAATGCAATGCTTCCTATTTTGTGTCAATTCTACAGAACTGATCATTGTTGCCTTTGTGTCAAGGCTGCTGTTGCTGTAACAGCCTGGTTTGTGGACATGAATGTCACCACAGAGCCCTGATCTCAATCCTATTGAGTAGTTGCAAAGGTGCTTGAGTAGTTGGATAAGGGAAAGACAACAAAATAGAATTAGTATGGAAAACGAAAGAGATACCAAAATTAGTAGACGTTGCAAACAAATAAATCTAGTCATTAGTAACACATCAGTAAAGTTCACAAACGAAGCATACATGAAAATGCTAGGACATTTATAAAGGTACCAAATTAATTGCACAAGAGCAAAGGGAGCAAATGTTGAAAGTTGTCTTAATCTAGGCTCACAGCATGGGTTTCATTGGTAGGACTGCAATATGCAAGCCCCATATTGCTTGAACCAACATGCAGCATCATCTTTGATTGTGTGAAGAGCATGTACAGTGGGACGTGGAAGCTTGGAAAGTTGTGTTATGGAACAATGCATCACACTGCACTCTATACTGAGCAGATAGACAGGTGTGGATGTGGAAGATGAATGGTGAACATCTCTTATCAGAGTGTGTAACTCCAACTATAAAATTTGTAGTGGTGTGTTATGGTATGATCCTATTTTCCTGGTTTGGCCTCAGACTTCTGTTTATGATGCCATGAACATTGAACACCAAGAGATATCTGAACATTCTGGACAATGCAATGCTTCCTACTCTGTGGAATTTCTATGGAAAAAGAGTCCATTGTCTCTTTCAGCAAGACAATACACCATGCCATAAGGCTGCTGCTGTAACTGTGCAGTTTGTGGAAATGAATGTCACTACGCTTGATTAGCCTTCACAGAGCCCTGACCTGTTGAATATCTGTGGGATGAACTGGAGTCGTGGATAAGATCAAGGGATGTTCATCCCAGAATAGTCTGGAAACTCATTTACATGCCTACAGGAAGAATGGTCCAAAATTCCCATTGATTGCTATTGTATACACTTGTTGAAAGTATGCCCAGTAGGATTGCAGCAGTCATCATAGTGAAAGGAGTTATTTATTTATTTATTTTTATTTTGGCAAATAAACAACATAAAAGCAAAGTTTTTTTAAGTGGCCATCATTATTCATAAAATCCACCTATATTTAACAAAAATTGAGGGATGAAAAACTCTTAAATTGCTGGACATGTGGCATTCGATTGGAAAACATCCAAGTTCGATTCTCGTCATGACAATAGGAATCTTTGGCCTTTTTCAATGGAAGTTGAGTTAAGTGATCTCATCCTTTGGTTGTAGGACTTGTACTTCAAGATATGTGGATTTTTTTGTTCCACAAAACTGACAAATTGGCCAGAAAACACACAATTAACAGACAAAATTGGTTGTTTGTTCCTCACATTATGGTGTCCATTGACTTCTTTCCAAGCAGTGTACATAAACTATGTAAAATATATAAACAGTATAAACTTTATATAAATTATAGAAACTAAAACTATATAAACATATAGCAATCTATACTTTAATCTTCTTGTTGTGTGTCTTTTGTGTGTGCTATTTTCACTTCTGAACATGTTTTGTTAATCATGATCACCTATTCTGCTGATATATATATATTATTATTACCATTATTATTACCCCAAGACCTCATGGAGTCAAAGACTCATCTGGGAGGTCCTTTTATCACACACACATCTCATCATATCATGTCTTAAACACACTCAAACTCCTTGCAGACACCACACTCTCAGGCAAGGCATTCCAATCATTCACAACTCTGCACGAAAAAACCTGCCTCTCACTCCCCTCCTCACACCCTCTTTATACAGTTTCCAGGGATGACCTTTGGTTCTCACCTGATCTCCCACTATTCTCTGTAGAACTTCTCCACCATTGATCCTATAACAACCCCTTACCAACTTGTAGGTCTCTATCACCAGACACTGCAAATTATATCTTCTCAATCTTTCCTCATACTCGATATTCCAGAGGTCAGAAACTACCTTAGTCAATTGCCTCTCGACCCTTTCCAACATCTATTCACCCTTCTGAAAACCCGGTGACCTAATCTGAGCACAATAGTATATGTGTGGCCTAATCAAAGCCTTATACAATGGAACAAGAATCTCCCCACTTCTACACGTCAGTGTCCTCTGCATCATTCCCAGAAGCCTTTGTGTTGTCTTCACAATTTTGATGATGTGTCCCCTAAATTTTAGATCCTTATCCACTATCACCCCCAGATCTCTTATTTCCTCTACTTCCAACAATATATTCTCACCAAGCATAAATTCTGCATCCCATCTTTGTTTTCCAAATTTTAAAACCTTACCTTTTGCAACATTGAACTCACATCCCCATTTCGATGCCCAATCACTCAGTTTATTCAAGTCTTCTTGTAAGGCCATAACATCTTCACTACTCTTTATGGTTCGTCCCAACTTTGCATCATCTGCAAACAACTGAATATCTTCATCCAAATCTTCGCCAATATTATTAATATACAAGTTAAACTGTAATGGTCCTAAAACAGACCCCTGAGGCACTCCACTAGTGACTTTCCTTTTCCTAGATATCGCACCCCCATACACAACTTGTTGTTAGCTATCAGATAGCCAGTCTTCAATCCAGTGCACTAATCTGTTATCTAACCCCATCTGCTCTAGTTTGACTGTCAACTTATCATGAGGTACTCTATCAAAAGCCTTTGCAAAATCCAAGTATATTACTGTGTATCCTTCTCCTCTGTCCAACGAAGCAGTCACTTTATTGTAATAAGTAAGTAGATTACTAAAACATGACTTCCCTTTAGCAAATCCATGCTGTCCATCAAAGATAATATCATTGTTGTCAACCCAATTCTTGAACCTAGTTCCCACAAACTTCTCCAACAACTTAACCACAACACCTGACACACAGATAAGCCTATAGTTTGATGCTTGAGTTCGATCACTTCCTTTATGAAGTGGCACAATCTTTCCCTCCTTCCACTCTAAGAACTTGACCAAGTGCAAGACTCATATTAAAAAAATATGTCAAGGCAGGTGTCAACTCCCTGGCACATTCCTTCAGAATACGCGGTGATATATTATCAAGTTCCCACAGCCTTATTTACATCTAGTTTTCTCAACTCCCCAAACACCTCTTGCTCACGTACAGTCAGTCTCTCCTCCCCATCATCAACTGCTCTCTCTCTCTCCATGAAGTCACATTCACAAGATTGAAAGATCTTTATGAACTGCTCATTAAGTATCTCCACCACACATTCTGCAACAGCTGTCTTTATACCATTTTCTCCAATCAATATCATCCTTCCATAATCATTCTTTCTTTTGCTGGCTACATATCGAAAGAACTCCTTAGGATTCTTTTTGGCTTCATTAGCTAACTGCTGTTCATACCTCTCTTTAGCTGCCCTCACCAACCAAGTCAGTCACCTGCTTTGCCTGGTCTTTGTAGTCCTCATGGAATTGGTTATTTCCATTTCTCTTATGCTGCCTCCATAATGCCCTTTTTCTCTGTATCGCATGTTTAATCTCTTTATTCATCCATTTCACACCTACGTTATTTAACCTTCTCACCCTTGGAATACATTTAGACATTGCATCTACTAGATAGTTTTTGAAAATCCACCAAGCTGCATTGATCTCTTTTCCAGCTAACTCCTCATTCCATGTTACACCTGCAAGCTGTCTCCTGAGCTCTTCATAATCACCCCCCCCCCCTTGTAGTTCCACATCTACTCTTTTATCACAGGTATATATATATATACCTGATAAGTTAGCTCTGCCTACACATTCTTGAATGTTAATACTTATTGTTAACTCAAAAAAATAGAAATCAGAAATTAAAATAAAAATAAGAATAAATAATTGCAGATGTTCACACATAAAACCAATCAGATTATACTGTAAACTCATTTGCTGTTGCTGTTCTTTTCATACTCAGGCATTGCATTCTACTTAACCACTGTACATGCAAATAACCTTCTCTCCCTCTCCCATGCTCACATTTTCCTTATGCTTTGGGAGATGGCCCTTTGTTCTACCCCAGTCGCTCTCCATTTTGTTTACAGTCTCTGTGACATTTATTTACTAACTTATCATTTCCTCTCTTCCTTCTTCCATTCACAAGTCTCTGCAAATTGCATTTTCTCAATCTTTTTTTCATACCAAACATTCCAAAGACAAGAAATCACCTTAGTCAATCATATCTGGACCCTCTCCAATATATCAGTGCACAGTAATTGATATATTACCTGAACAAGACCCTATACAATAGAATCATAATCACTTTCCTTCTACTTTTGAAGGTGTTCCTTATCAATGCTGTCATTTGTTGTAATGTCCTTACAGTTGTATCACTGTGATCGCTGAACTTCAGGTTCCTTTCCATGACCAGTCCCAGATTTCTCATCTTCTCTACTTCCTTAAAAATTTCACACCATCAGTTGTATATTCTTTATTCCATCCTTACCTAAGAAATCTCACTAACTTACGAATGGCAGCCTTCCACCACACTTGCTAGACACACAGTTTATTCAATCCTTCTGTATAAGCCAATAGTTCTTCCCAACTTTGTGTCATTTATAAATAACTGCATTTCTAGTATTAATCTTATACCATTATCATTAACATAAGTGGTTCCAAAAGAAATTCCTGAAGCACACTACTAGTGACTTTACTCTTATAAGATACTGCTCTGCCTGCCCCGCCTCCCCATAAATCACTTGCTGATGCCTGTCTGGCAGCTATTGACTTAACTGGCTCACCAGTCCCTTATCTAACTTTATCCATTCCAGTTAGTTACCAGCTTGTTAATGGTGTGCTAATCTGTCAAAGGTATTAGCAAAATCTAACTAATGCACTGCATATGTATCTTCCTAGTCCATGGTTTCTATCACCTTGTAGTTTATAAGTAAATTGTTAAATCACAATCTCCTACTTTAATAAATCAAGGCTGATCATGAAAAACTTACTGTTACAGTCAACTCTTATTATAGCAAACTCACAGGGATTGTTAAAGTGAGTAGTTTGTTATAGCAGTGTTTGCTATAACAAGAGTCAACTGTATAAACTCAGTTTGGTAATCTAGCACGCATCATGTTCTCCAACACCTCTCACACTTCCAGACACACATAAATTGGCCAAATAATTTGAAGCTTCAGTCTTATTACTCCTTTGTGAAGTGGAACAGTTTTACTCTCTTTTTACCCACTCCTTTAGGACATACCTCATTGCAACACTCTTGTTAAACATGTATGTCAAAGCTATTGGTAACTTATTTGACCATTCCTTATGACACATGGTGATACTACTTAATTAGCATCAAGTTTACTTGAATCCTCATATATATCTCCTGCTCATTGACCATCATGCCCTGTACTACAATTCCTTTTAAACTTTTCATGATGTTACACTTATCAGGATGCAATAACTTGATGAATTGCTCATCAACTATATCCTGTACGGTGGTTACCCATCTACCATTTTTATCCACTAACATTATTCTCCCATGATAATTTTTCTTCTGCTTGTCACATGTTAAAAGAGCTCTCTTGGATATTTGTGGCCTAATTGGCCAGTTGTTTCATATTGTACTTTGGCTTTTCTTACCAGCTGAGTCACCTTCCTAACCTGCTGTTTATAATTATTATTAATTATTATTATTATTATTATTATTCAGGCCTCCATGGAGTCAAAAGACTCATCAAAGAAACCACTCCTCACCCTCTTGCTCACAGTTTCCTTTCGTAACTTCCGGTGATGGTCCCTTGTCATTACTCCTTCCCACTGTTCAACCAAGTGAAAGAACTCCCCAGTGTCAACCCTGTAACCACCTCTCAACAGTTTAAAAGTCTCAATCATATCACCTCTCCTCCTTCTATCCACCAAACTCTGCAGTCCACATTCTCTCAGCCAATCCTCATAACTAACATTGTACAGTCCTGAAACCATCTTTGTTATCTGGCTTTGTACCCTTTCCACAGTTAATTTCAAATCCTGAGGACTAAATCTGAGAACAATAGTCTAAGTGTGGTCTGATCAGGGTCTTATACAATGGAATGATAACTCTTTTATCTCTGCAGGTCAGAGTCCTTCTCATTATTGCAGCAATCCTCTGTGTTACCTTCACCACCTTTGCAATATGTCCCCTAAATTTCAGGTTTCTATCAATCATCAACCCCAGATTTTTCTCCCTACTTCCTCCAGTATAGCTCCTCCAATAAAGTATGCAGTGTCCCATTGATGTATCCCAAACCTCCAGACCTTACATTTTGCTGCATTAAACTGACACCCTTATTCATTTGCCAATCTGTCTAGATTATTCAAATCCTCTTACAGGGCTACCACATCTGCACTATTACTAATAACCCTTCACAGCTTCACATCATCTGCAAACAACTGAACATCCCCCTGCAATCTGCTGACAATGTGATTGATATAAAGATTAAACAATATAGGTCCAAGTACTGAGCCCTGTGGGACCCCACTTGTAACCCTCTGCCTCCTTGAAACTGCCTCACCATACACAACTCTCTGATACCTATCGGACAGCCAATCCTGAATCCAGTTGACCAACCTGACATCCAAACCCATGTTCTGCAACTTAAATATCAGCTTATCATGTGGCACCCTGTCAAATGCCTTCGCTAAATCCAAGAAAAGGGCAGTATATGCCTTTCCCTCATCTGCTGCTCTTGTAACTTTATTATAAAAGGCTAGCATATTATTAAAACAAGAGCCCCCCCCCCCCGCCCCTTCACAAATCTGTGTTGACTCTCACAGATAACATTACCCTCATCTGCAAAAAGCTGTATACGGTCCTCGCTAATTTCTCCAAGATCTTAACAACTACTTAGGACACACAAACTGGCCTATAATTAGACACTTGCAGTCTGCTACCATTTTTAATAACATTTTTAACATAACATTTTTAATTATTGTACTCACTTTATTCTGCCTCCATAATGCTTTCGTCTTTGAGATTATATGCTTAATCTCTTCAATTATTCATTTTATATTTACTTCGTTTAGCCTCCTGACCTTCAGAATGCATTCAGACATCAGTGCTGTAAATAGCTCTTGATCACTATTCAAGAACCATTGATTTACTTTCCATGTATTTCCTCATTCCATGCTATAATTCCAAGCTGTCTCTTAGGCTTTCATTATCACTGGGCTTGTAGTTCCAAATACCATTTTAATATTGATTATCCAGGTGCTAATTAAACAGTTTGCAGATTATCCGTGTATGCAAATTGAGTATTTGATTAATAAAATTATGCACTATGAATTTACAGAAGAATTATATGGAAGAATGACAGGACATGCCCTCCTTGAATTACAAAAATCTAGGTTTGATTCTCATCATGATAGGAGAAAATTTTATATTTGCTTTTTGTCAGTTGAAACTAAATAGAGGTTTTTTTCTCACAGTGACATAGGTTTTCATCTGAAAAATTATCGTTATTAATATCAGACCTACATGGAGTCAAAGGACTAATCGCAGGAGGTCCACTCTCTCTCTGTCTCTCTCTCTCTCTCTTTCATGCAAAAAGATCACTGAACTATGCTTTAAACTTATGACCCTTTAGAAGGGTCTGAACTGCTCAATATTGTGAACAAAATTGGAAGGAAAACAAAGTTCACATCCTGATTATTATTATAAGGAGTTTTAAACTTTAGTGAGATTCTGATTACTGCCGACTTCGACCCATTGTGTTTTCTTGCTTCTTCCTTTCTCTAGTCTCCTCACATTACCTTCTAACCTTCTTCCCCAATTCTTCCTTTCCCAGCCTTTTTTTTTTTTTGCTCATTTACATATTTTTTCCCAAACACCTACAGGAGTCTATGACAACCCACATCTGCTCTACTCCCCATAGTTTGTCCCAACTTTGCATCATCTGCAAACAACTGTGTATTCTACACATTTTATTAATGTGCTTATTGTCTTTGCAAGAAATTAGCAATGTAATTGCTTGTTAGATGTAACTTTTCGGATTATACACTCCAGTAAAATATCAGGAAAAAAAAAGAAAAGAAAATTATGCTCCCTGTCAAACAAAAAATTTTAGTTATATAATGATGTAACTGAATATTTGCATTCATTTAAATATAATATATACATATAATAATATATATATCATATATAAATATTATATATAAATATAATAAATTAAATATAATATAATAACACCATATCTGTGAGGAAAATTTTTTACTGACATTAAGAAACATCCCAGGATTCTCCAAAATGAGCAAATTTTGCATATCATCTAATAATGTATCTTTATTATTAGATAATGTGTATGAATATATATTAAGATCCACTATAGTTATAATAAGTTCATATATTTGTCAAACAGAATGAAATGTAAAGTTCAGATTATCTCTGTTTTTCACTTATCCTTCAACCCTAAGAAGACATGAATAAACTGAGTGAATAGGCATGAGAGTGGGGATACCAGTTCAATGTTGCAAAATGTAAGATTTTAAAATTTGGAAAACAAAGATGGGATGTAGAATTTACTCTTGGTGGGGATATATCATTAGAGATGGAGAAAATAAGAGATCTTGTGGTGATGGTAGGATAAGGATATACAATTTAGAGGACATATTACCAAAATTGTGAGGACAACACAATGAATTCTGGCAACGATGCAGAGAACTTGTAGAATGGAGAGGTGACATCAGAGATGTTACTTCTCCATTCCAATCTGCGCTACCATAATCACAATCATCCATAATCATCACTTTTTCTTATTTCCTTAGCCAATTTTTCTATACATTTATCACTTCACTACACATTCCTAGACATAGCATTATCCAACTAAATATTGCCTTGAAACTGTTGGCATTATTTTGCCCTTGCATTTCCACCTTGTGTGAACATGATTATCCTTCATCAACAGCACTACCCCACCTATCTTTTTTTCCTGTCCTCAGGAAAAACATCATATCTTTCATTTCTGTTTACATCATGATATCATCCTTATCCAACCACTTCTCTACTCCTACTCCTATCTGCTTTCCTTTATACCATCTACCACATATTTCCCTCCACACGCTCACATTTATTGTCCCAAGCCACTCCTGCTGGCCATCCCATACACACATTGCTACTGCTTCTAACATTATCCACTTGCTTTATACTACATTTCACCATTCCTTGTGCAACCTGCATTTCTGTGTTCTCGTTCTCATCTCTCTCACACTATGCTCCTCTTCATTCCCAAATACTTTAGTCTCACCTTTCCCTTTTTTTCTGCTCTTTCACATCACTTATTACCAGAGACGTTGTGAGGAATTTTGGCACCTATGGCCAGGAAAGAAAATTCCGCCGTTCTAAAAAAAAAACTTTTAAAAATTTTTAATTTTTGCGGCTGTGTAAAATTAGCGCCTATGGCCGGGGCCACATTGGCCATAGCCTCACTACACCTCTGCTTATTACTCCTAATTTTTTGTTCACATCACTTATTGCACACTGCTTGACTCACAAAATTCATTCAAATGTAATTCATCAAATTTATACAATTCCATTAATTCAGTTATAATGTTCCTCCAATAATCTAATAGCACACTAATGTCAAGTTTTTTTCTAATATCTTCATTTTTATTATAATTCTGCGATTGCTATCACCTGATTACTTTTCTAATTTTTCTTAGAACTCTCATATATCTGCATCTGCAGTATTTAATCAACTGTTTTGTTTCTTGTTTCCAATAATAATAATAATAATATCACTTTCATTTCTGTTTAAAATATGTGAAATATAATTTTACTGGATACTCAGCTAAACAGAATTTAAATGATAGGAAACAAGCTAATTGAAGAAGAAAGGAAGGATATGGATAGGTTGAAGACAAAGTTAATAGATATAGAATCTAGATCACGTCACCTTGAAAACATGCTGGAGGCTAAAGACAAAGATTTAGAAAAACTAAAAGAGGTATGATTTTATTACTATTGTTATTATTATACAGACATCTCTGTGGGAGACTGTTATTTACACAATGCCTATCACATTGCTTTTTTTTTATTTTTTTTTTATGTGGTTCCTGCCTGTGAAAAGTTAATTTCAAATCTATAGCACATTTGTACTATGCATGAACTAAGGAATTTTTTTTAAATTTTTATCAATTTTATGTATTATTTTGTATTTTTTATTTATTTTTTTACATAGTCCAGAAACACTTTTCTAGAGACCAACATGAAATTTTTTCAAGCCACTTCAATCCTCCAGTAAGCAGGGCATGGTCTTACACTGGGCAGTGAAATTCATCTCCCACCTGAAGTCATTCACCAATGAAGCACTCATGGCTGCTTCTGGCATCCTATTCCCACTTATTTACTGCTTTCCAAGGAAAAATATGTAGTCTTTACACCTGTTAACAACACTACACAACTTTCAGAGGTGA
The DNA here is from genome assembly GCF_054136105.1 of Typopeltis vanoorti. NCBI lineage: Eukaryota > Metazoa > Arthropoda > Arachnida > Uropygi > Thelyphonidae > Typopeltis > Typopeltis vanoorti. The sequence goes on along the minus strand of NC_143550.1, from coordinate 96,782,627 downwards.
CCTCTTGTTCCTTCCCATCTAATCATGAATTGGAAAAGTTCTTTAGTACTTACTGTATAAAACCCCCCTCCTCTTTTCCATCTATTAGATAGTTTTGTGGATTGTGAAGACTCATTGGGAGTATTTACAAACAGCCATCATTTTGGTTACAAATGTCTGATTCCTCTCCACAATTTTAACATCCCCAAGAAACCTTATTCAACCAACTCTTTGATAAAACATCTGTACAATGGTACAGATGTTGTCATATCAAATTGGATAATAACTTCTTATCTCTGCTTGTTGTTTCTTAACATCCAGGTTATCCTATATTGTTCTCTTCCAAATTTTTCAATATGTCCTTTGAACTGGGACTTTCTGTTCACTGGTACTCCTAAATCCCTAACTTCATCAGTTTCTTGCATTGCATTTCCATCTATGAAATAACCACCTGTAGCTTATGATCCCAAACACTTTAACTCATCAACTTCACACATCGTTTTTCCATCTATCATCCTTTGTCTAAACTGACAGGCTATTTAGATCATCCTCCACGATCTCTGTGTCACCTTTATTAACTACTGCTCTCCTTAGTTTAGCATAACTGGCAGAACAACTGAATATTCCCTCTCAAATATATTGCCAAAATCATTATATAAATCTGACCCATTATATAAATCCGACCCAAGTTCAGTGGTGCCCTCTCTCTCTCTCTGATTCATCTCCACCATATACCATTTGCTGATGTCATTCCATCAGCCATTTTCTTTTCCATGTCAAAAGCTTCATGTCCACTGCCATTTGTTTCAACATATATTATATGTAATGAAATATGCTTTTGTAAAGTCTAGCATTATCATGGTGTGGCCATTTCTTATATCCAATTAAGCTGTCACTTTGTTCAAGGAAATTGGTAAATCATTAAGATATGATCTCCCTATATTGAAAGAAAATCAGTAAATGTTAATAAACAAAAGTTTTATTGAAACACGAACATGACATAAAAATATAAAATTTTTATTCTAAAAGAAAAATATAGTATTAATACTCATCACCATCATTATTTCCTGATATGTACCCTCAAGTGGTGTTCAGGCTGCTTGACAGCCCTACATGATTAAGTTTACATTATTATTAACTTCCTATCTGCAATTTTCCTCCAAATCAGTCAATTACTTGTCAGCACTCCAATATTGTCATATCTAACATTTCATGCTTCTAAGACACTTCTGACTGAATCAATCCATCTAGACCTTGGTCTTCCTCTAGATCTCTTTCCTGCCATCTTGGCATCAAACACCTGTTTTGCTAACTTTTCCTCACTCATTCTATTTAAGTGGCTATACCACCTTAGATTATCTCTGCTGACACATTCTTGAATGCTAATTATGTTCCTTTCTAATTCTTAATTTTAAATATGATTCTGCAACTGATGCCATGGATTTGTGCTCTTAATTTTTCTTAAAACCTTCATAACTGTGGTCTCTAGTCTTTGATCAAGTGCTTTATTTTTAACCCAACTCTCAGATCCATAACTTAAAACTGGTTTGAACACTGTATTGTATACTGCTAGTTTGTTGTTTTGGCTAATTTCTCTCTTATTTCATATAAATTTATTCAGCTGGCTACCCACCATGCCAGCTTTGCTTATTCTCTTGTCTATTTCCAAATTTAATCTGTCATTATCACAAAACACTCTAAATAGCTGAAATATTTTACTTCTTCTATAGGATGTCCATTCAAAATGCAGCTCTGAAATTTTCTATATTTCTGTTAATTTTCATAGTTTTTATCTTTTTATTGCTGATTTTCATGCCAAATTTGTTACAGTTGTAATTCAATTTAGTGAGAGAATCCAGGAGACTTGTACTGAATGTGTTTAGAATACTACATCATCTGCATAAAGAAAAGAGCTAAATTTGACTCTCCAATTCTAATATCAAGCCTGATGCAACTTTCTTTCATAATGTGATCAACATAGATGATGAATAAGATTGACGATAATGTGCGTCCTCGTCTTACCACTGATGTTACATTAAGCCATATTCTTGTATTTCCTTCGATTCTAATTGCTTACAACTTAAATTTAGACTATCTATTGCTCTGTATAATGTTCCATTTATTATTATTAACATCTGACCTCCATGGAGTCAGAGACTCATCTTGGGAGTTACAAACTATCACACAAAGCTCATCCAATTGTGCTTAAACTGATTCAACTGACACACACTCATCATGCAATGCATTCCACTCACAACTACTCTCCATGTGAAGAACCTTTACTCACTCCTCTGCTCACACCCTCCTTATAAAGTTTCCAGGGATGGCCTCTTGTTCTACCCCCTTTCCCATTCTATGAAAAATCTCTTCCATGTCAACCTAATAACAATAGCTAATGAACAGATATCTCACTCATATTCTCCCACCTCCTATTCACAAAGCTTTGCAATTTACATTCTTTCAATATGTCCTCGTATTCCACATTCCAAAGACCACTGACCACCTTTGTGAATCTTCTCTGGACCCTATCTAATATATCCTCATTACCATGAAAACCTGGTGACCAAATCTTTGCACAATAATCTATATTTGGCCTGATCAAGTCCTTATACAATGACATCATAACCTCTTTATTTTGGCATGTCAGGGTCCTCTGCATCATTGCCATTATCCGATGTGACATCTTCACAACTTGTGCAATGTGGCTCCTGAATTTCAGGTACTTGGTCTTGATGAGAGATCCCAGATCTCTCATCTCTACATCCCTTAAAGTTTTCCCACCAACTGTATACTTTGCATCCCATCGTTGCTTACCAAATTTCAAAACCGTACACTTTGTAACATTGAACTGAGAGTTCCACTTACCTTCCAATTCATGAAATCTATTCAAGTTCTCCTGTAAGGCCATAACATCTGCTTGACTCTGTATTGCTCTATCCAATTTTGCATGATCTGCACACAGCTTCATATCACCAGTTAAACCCATCTCAATATCATTAATATACAAACTGCAAAACAGTGGTCCCAAAACTGACCCCTGTGGCACACCACTAGTAGTACGCCTCTTTTGGGATACTGCATCCCCATATACAACATTCTGATACCTGACAACCAGTCACTGATCCAGCTCAGAAGTCTGTTATCCAATCATATTCATTTTAAATTATTTAACAGCTTGTCATGCGGCAATCTATCAAACGTTTTTGCAAAATCTATACCACTGTATATTCATCTCTCTTGTCCAAGATCTTTGTCACTTTTTATAATACATAAGTTAGTAAAACATGATCTCCCTTTAACAAACCCATGCTGACAACCACAGAGAATTCTGCTGCTATCAACTCATTTCTATATACTAGTTCTCACAAATCTCTCTGGTACTTTCCATATACAGATTGCCCTATAATTTATAGCCACAGCCTTATCACCAGCTTTATGCAGTGGAACAATTTTACCTTAAGACTCTTATTAAATAGGCATGCTGATGCTACTGCTAATTCCCTGGAACATTCCCTTAAGATGCATAGCGATATGTCATAAAATCCTATCGCCTTATTGACATCAAGTTTGCTTATTTTTTCAAATACCTCCTGCTCACTCACAATTAAGTGATCCTCTCCTATGCCCTATACCCTTACTTTTCTGATGTCACCCAGATGAGGATCAAACACCCTTATAAATTGATCACTAAATACCTCAGCAATGTTTTCTGCAGCAGTTACCATTCTATCATTTTCATCCATTAACATCATTTTACCATAATCATTCTTCCTTCTACTTGTTACATATCTAAAATATTCTCTAGGGTTTCTTCATCTGCTTTGCCAATTTCTGCTCATACTGCACTTTTGTTTTCCTTACTAACTGAATCATTCTCATAGCTTGTTCCTCATACTCTTCATGTAACTGATTATTACCATTATTCATCTTGTACTGCCTCCAAAGTACCTTCTTTTTCCAGATTTCATGCTTAACTCCTCATTCATCCATTTTATACCTACCTGATTCAGCCTTTTGGCCTTCAGAATGCATTCACATATTGATTCTGTCATGTTGTTTGGAAGTTTTTCCACTTGGTTATATTATAAATTAAAGATACCAAAAAATTATATACTCGGTTTAATCCTTTATCCAAGTGTAAGCAAACAAACTTTGTGCCTGAAGTATTTTCAGGACTAGGGCAACTCATATATAGAAGATAATGACCTCATATCACTTGCCTTAGTATTCCATAATGCAAAGCACATATCCTGCCAGTTTCAACCTTTATTGAGGTCTCATCGGTGGGAGCCAGACAGACCCAGAGGTGATACTAAGGTCGAAGTAATGCAGAAGTCATGTTTTCATATATGAGTAGCCCATAATGCATAGCATTATACATGTCTGTAAGGGTATGTACTTTGCATTGTAGATACTAGGATGTTGTAGGATGCCAGCCTAGCTGGCCAAGTGGTTAGTGTATCCGCTCTCCAGCCAAATGGCTGTGGGTTCGAATCTGCCATGGACATGGATGTTTGGGGTGTGTGGAAATGCTAGTGGTGGTGGTCGGCGGTAGATGGCGTTGGTGTAGTTGCGGTCAGAATTGATTGTGGAGACAGAGTTGTAGAGCAGGTGTTCTCCCTTGATGAGTCTTCGGACTCCCTGGAGGTGTCAAATAATAATAATAATAATAATACTAAGGCAATATTTCTGTTAACAGAAAGCATAGCCATTTCTTTAAGGGTGCTTGTCTTGGGTTAAAAAAAAAAAACAGGATTATTGATTTGGTATTGAGCACTGATTGATCAATCTGTCTTCTGAATATTCTTTAGGAAGTTGTCAGTCAACCTCCTAATGAATTCATACATATTTTTGGCCATTGTTTGAAAAGATTTCAGTGAATATATGAGCAACAGTGACATAGGGTATTTGACATGTTAGTTACAAATGCAATTGAAAACACACGTAATCAATAATCATCCTTTCCGCTGCAACTCTTACTTTAATCTTTCTTATCACACAATGTACTTTTGATAACAAACACTAAGGAAATATAAAGGAAGAATATAGGTTTTCAAACATCTCATTCATCTGAGCTACATTGAGTTATGTAGCAACAACTCACCTTGATTTTGACTGAGGGTAGGATGTTAGAATTTGAATAACCATTGACATCCTGTTTGACATACCTTGGAATAAACCTTTATTAAAAACAAAATTTCAGAAGCATATACTAGTCCTTAATATGATTAGGATCTGTTTCTAAAATGCAAACTTTGTAAAATAATCGGTAACCTTTACATAATACTCATTCTGCTGAACATATCCACTTTGATTCTGTGGAAGGTAGTATATTAGCATGAGGGTTTAATATTTGGATAATACACTAAAAATATATACATTAGAATGATTTATTTTCACACTTTTCTGCTGGGTAGAGGTTTCAGGAACGAGATTGATTAAAATTGCAAATAACACACAATTATTATTATTATTATTATTATTATTTTTTTTTTTTTTTTTTTTTTTTTTTACTCCCTGATGTTAGGTATGATGTTCAGATAATAGGTAAAATTTGAAAATAATGGACTCAGTGATTAATTTTTGGACGTTATTTTATAGTCTGGGAGGATAAATTTAACTGGAAGGCCAGATTTTATATCAGAACTCACTTTAATAAGTGCATTTCCTGTATAATTCAATCTATTAAATATATAACAGCCAATGTTCTGTATTATTGACCTTCCAGCTGAATATTAACCTTTTCTCACTTTCCTTCAGTAATTTTGGAACAGTTTTTCTCCCTTTAAATTTAAATTTTTTGATAATTACAATAGATTGAAAAGTAAAATATAATATTAATCAGATCTCTCTCTCTCTCCCTCTCTCTCTCCCCCCCTCTTTTTTGACATCAGTATTAATCTGTGTTTTTGAATACTTTAGGTTTATTAATATTTCATATGCAAAATCTGTTTTATATAAAATTATATTAGAGAAAACAAATTATTAGATCCAACTTATTAAAACTAAGCACTACCATTTTTTAATAGCTAGATGAACTACGGATAGAATTGAATAAAAGAGACCAAGAAATACTTGCAATGGGAGCAAAGATGAAAACACTAGAAGAGCAGCATCAAGATTATCAGCGACATATAGCAGTGTTAAAAGAATCCTTGTGTGCAAAGGAAGAACACTATAGCATGCTGCAGGCTGATGTAAGTGTTTTGTTTTGAACGATAATTATTATTTATTTTGGACTCGAGCTTTCAGTAAGTGATTGTAATATTTTCCCCCCTTAAGTAATTTTGAAGAATTAACATATAAGTTGTAAATTTATTCTAAAACAAAACTTCTAGAATGGTGTTGCTTGAAGGTAAAAATAGATAACTGAGAGGAGACCTAAGATTTTGTCATTATTATTATTATTATTATTGCAAGAGTCCTCCTGGAAGTCAGGGTCTCATATCAGTGGAGTTTGAGAGTAAGTATCAGATTTGTGAAAGTTTGGTGCTTCATATATTCTGGTAGGTTTATATAATATGGTTTAAACTTGTTAACAAATCTTTGTGCTAAGCTGTAACTTTTTTCAGTACTTTAAAAACTTTGTTCTTTTGACCTTAGTGAAATCTTGATCTATAACATGACAAGTAGAATGATTTTTTAGAATATTATGCATTTTTATTGTATTCTGCTTGATTCATTAACAGTAGCATTATCTTTCTCTGCTTTGGTCTTCTTGTTAGAGTATTGGTTATTTCAGGTCTCCTCTCACAGCCATTTCTTTTTGTGAGAGGAGATCCTTTTCAGGATTTAGTAATACTATCACCATTACTATGTCTGAGGAACATTTAAAAAAAAAAATATTACGACGGAGGTCTCAGGCAGGCATCCACAGAATATTCATTACCTAGTTACCACTCGAGTCTTCTGTCGATCAAGGATTTCACTTAGTTTTGTGTTTATTTGTGTGCGTGTGTTACAGTTTTGTATTGTGCTCTCTGAAGATATCCATGTGACAAAATATTGGAAGAATTAAATATTGGTTTTATTATTATTACTATTATTAAACAAGACCTCATGGAGTCAAAGACTCATCTGGGAGGTCCTTTTATCACACATCTCATCATACCGTGTCTTAAACACACTCAAACTCCTTGCAGACACCACACTCTCAGGCAAGGCATTCCAATCATTCACAACTTTGCACGAAAAAAACCTGCCTCTCACTCCCCTACTCACACCCTCTTTATACAGTTTCCAGGGATGACCTCTGGTTCTCCCCTGATCTCCCACTATTCTCTGTAGAACTTCTCCACCATTGATCCTATAACAACCCCTTACCAACTTGTAGGTCTCTATCATATCTCCCCTCTTCCTTCTCTCCACTAGACTCTGCAACTTACATCTTTTCAATCTTTCCTCATACTCGACATTCCAGAGGTCAGAAACTACCTTAGTCAGTCGCCTTTGGACCCTTTCCAACATCTCTTCATCCTTCTGAAAACCAGGTCACCAAATCTGGGCACAATAGTCCATGTGTGGCCTAATCAAAGCCTTATACAATGGAACCAGAATCTCCCTACTTCTACACATCAGTGTCCTCCGCATCATTCCCAGAAGCCTTTGTGTTCTCTTCACAATTTTGGCTATGCTTCCTCTAAATATCAGTCTTATCCACTATCACCCCCAGATCTCTTATTTCTTCCACCTCCAACAATATATTACCAAGCATAAATTCTGCATCCCATCTTTGTTTTCCAAAATTTATAACCTTACATTTTGCAACATTGAACTCACATCCCCATTTGCTTGCACAATCACTCAATTTATTCAAGTCTTCTTGCAAGGCCACAACATCTTCACTACTCTTTATAGTTCGTCCCAACTTTGCATCATCTGCAAACCACTGAATATCTCCATCCAATTCTTCGCCAATATCATTAATATACAAGCTAAATAGTAATGGCCCTAAAACAGACCCCTGAAGCACTCCACTAGTGACTTTCCTTTTCCTGGATATTACACCCCCATACACAACTTGTTGATACCTATCAGATAGCCAGTCTCCAATCCAATGCACTAATCTAATATCCAACCCCATCTGCTCTAGTTTGACTGTCAACTTATCATGAGGTACTCTATCAAAAGCTTTTGCGAAATCCAAGTATATTACTGTGTATCCTTCTCCTCTGTCCAAGGAAGCAGTCACTTTATTGTAATAAGTAAGTAGATTACTAAAACATGACCTCCCTTTAGCAAATCCATGCTGTCCATCAAAGATTATACCATTGTTGTCAACCCAACTCTGGATCCTAGTTGTTCTCACAAGCCTCTCCAACAACTTAACCACAACATCTGACACAGATAGGCCTATAGTTTGATGCTTGAGTTCGATCACCTCCTTTATGAAGTGGCACAATCTTGCCCTCCTTCCACTCTTTAGGAACTTGACCAAGTGCAAGACTCGTATTAAAAAATGTCAAGGCAGGTGTCAACTCTCTGGCACATTCCTTCAGAATACGCGGTGATATATTATCAAGTCCCACAGCCTTATTTACATCTAGTTTACTCAACTCCCCAAACACCTCTTGCTCACTTACAGTCAGTCTCTCCTCCCCGTCATCAACTGCTCTTAATCTCTCCATGAAGTCACATTCACAAGATTGAAAGAACTTTATGAACTGCTCATTAAGTATCTCCACCACACATTCTGCAACAGCTGTCTTTATACCATTTTCTCCAATCAATGTCATCCTTCCATAATCATTCTTTCTTTTGCTGGCTACATATCAAAAGAACTCCCTAGGATTCTTTTTGACTTCATTAGCTAACTGCTGTTCATACCTCTCTTTAGCTACTCTCACCAACCAAGTCACCCTCCTTGCCTGGTCTTTGTAGACCTCATGAAATTGGTTACTTCCACTTCTCTTATGCTGCCTCCACATTGCCCTTTTTCTCTGTATTGCATGCTTAATCTCTTTATTCATCCATCTCACACCTACCTTATTTAACCTTCTCACCCATGGTATACATTTAGAGATTGCATCTACTAAGTAGTTTTTGAAAATCCCCCAAGCTGCATTGATCTCTTTTCCAGCTAACTCCTCATTCCATGCTACACCTGCAAGCTGTCTCCTGCACTCTTCATAATCACCCCCCCCCCCTTGTAGTTCCACATATACCCTTTTTTCACAGCAGTCCTCATTTTCTTTACTTCCAGTTGCTATCTCATCATTCCAGTCTATATTGCCATAATTGAAATCACCCATAATGATCACCCTTTTCTTATTTGCTTGGCTTATTTGACTATACATTTCACTATCACCATCATCCACATTACCAGGTCTATAACAACATCCCACCAAGTATTTGATTCTATTCACCTCTATCTCACACCATACTGCCTCAAAACCACTGGCCCTATTTCCCTCTTGCATCTCTATCCTTGTATGGACATAACTCTTTCTCTATCATCAATAGCACTCCCCCTCCCTTTTTACCCCTTCTATCCTCTCAAAACTCATCATACCTACCTTTCCATCTCTATTCCTGTCAGGATGTTGTCCTCATCTATCCATGTCTCACTTATTCCGACAATCTCTGGGTGCACAGAAGCAATTAGTGCATCCATTTCATCCGCCTTGTTTCTTATACTTCTAGCATTGGTATACAAACACAACAACTAATTTCTGGATCTACAGCTAGTTCCACTGATACCACTCACTCGATGTGATTTCTCCATGCTGGACTGGGGCCATTTCCCTTTCTGCTTCTTCATTTTAGAACCCTTTGCAATTCCATTGGTTTTAATTTTTCAAGTTCATTAAGCCTCCAATATGAGGGGGGGGAAGTCTATTATTAGTATTATCATCATCGCACTTCTGTATAAGATGTACTTGAACTTTCTCTATTCTGCTGTAACATAATTTTATTAATTGCATATACACTAACCTGTCAATAAGGCAATAGGATTTGATGACATATCACCATATGTGTTAAGGTAATGTTCCAGGGAGTTCACCTTACCATTGGAATAACTGTTAAATAAGAGTCTGAAACTTGCACAAGTCTCAAGGGAGTGGAAAGATGATAAAATTGTGTCACTGCATTGGCCAGTCTGTACACCTGGAGTTATGTTTAAGGAATTGAAGAGATATGTGAGAACTAGGATTCAGAAATGGGTTGACAACGGAAGTATATTCTGTAATTGTCAGCATGGGTTTGTTAAAGGGAAGTCATGTTTTACAAATTTGCTTATGTACTATAACAAGTTAATGAACGCATTAGACATGGGAGATGCACACAGAGTGGTATAATTAAATTTTGCAAAATCTTTTGATTTTAAATTAGATTTAGCAAAATCATTTGATAGATTGCTTGATAAGCTTTTGATAAACTGAAGCAGATGGTATTGGATAACAGACTAGTTGGAGAGGTGACTGGCTCTCAGATAGGTATCAGCAGGTTGTGTAGGGAGGTGCAGTATCCCAGAGGAGGAAAGTCACTAGTGGTATGCTGCAGGGGTCTGCTTTAGGGCCCATTTTATTTAACTTTTATATTTATAATTTTGGGGTGGGTTTAACTGTAGATGTGCTACTACAGGAATACCTCGATTACTATGATTCTCAATTTATTGCAGTTTATAATTTGATACCAAAATTCCAATTATTGCACTCCAAATTCGAATTATCGCAGCCGCGAGATGTAGCCCACTACATATGCAACCAGTTTGAGTCGCCACTCTCCAGGTATCGCTCTCTTGTAGCACTTCGTTTTTATCCGACGATGTCTTCTCACCACTTACCAGTAACTATCTGCCCTTGCCTGAAGTACATGTGAATATTTATTTCTCTTGTTATTTACCCCTACAATGAATGCTAAAAGAGACAAGGATGATTTCAAGTCTACAGCTATCAAAAAGAAACGTAGAGTGATCAGCTTAGAAGATAAGTTGCATATGATAAATAAGTATGAAGCCGGCATAACCAAAGCCAAAATTGCAAGAGAGTACTGTCTAAATGAATCAACTGTTCACCATATTTTAGACCACGCTGCAAACTCCAGGGCATCAATCTAGGACTAAAAGAAATTGAAAAAGGTGATGTTCAGGACCTGCTTCAGTCACATGATAAGGAGCTGGATGATGAAGACCTCATTAACCTCGAAAGAGAACGTGCTTATGATGCTCAAATCGATGATAATGACGAACAAATTGACTTGCCACCGAAGGAATTTACCCTCAAAGAAATGGATGAAATGTTTAGAATTGCTGAAAATTTTAAAGAAAAAATCTTGAATGGCGATCCTAATCTCGAGCGATCACTGAAAGTTCGTCAGGAAATTGAAAATTCCATCCGTTGCTATCAAGTTTTATACAAAGAAAAAAGAAAGAAAAAATTCCGCCAGACAACTCTACACCAATTTTTATCCAAGAAAGAATAATTGTATGTACTGTATGTACTTCTTATATATAAATAAAGATTAAAGAATAATCTTGTTTTTCTTAATGAATCTTCATTTTTTACTTAACACGTTTAACACATTTCTTTTTTACTTGATATATAAAATTTAATTAATAGATTTGAAAAATCCTTGGCATTATTTATCCGAATTCGATTATTGCAGTATTTTTCATCGCAACAATAACCGCAATAATAATCGAGGTATTCCTGTATTTGCAGATAATGCAAAATTAGGGAAAATATTGCAGACTCAAGCAGATGTTGCATTACAGAAGGACTTGAATAGATTGTATCAGTGAGCAGCTAAGTTGAGCTGTCGATTCATTGTTGCAAAGTTTAAAGTTCTGAAATTTGGTAAGCAATGATAAGGTGCCAAGTGTACTCTGGGTCAGGAAATTTTAAAGGAGGTAGGGGAGATGAGATATCTGGAAGTGATGGAGTACAAAGACCTGAAGTTCAGGGGCCATGCTGCACAAGTTGTGAAGTCATCACATTGGAAATGGCACTGATACAGACCTTGACTTGCAAAAGTAGTTTATGGTTCAATTGTATAAGGCCTTGAATAATCCTCATACTGATTATTGCAGGTTTCATTACCCAGTTTTCATGATGATGAGAATATGTTAGAAAGGATTCCGAGAAAGTTCATGAGGCAGTGTCTAGTCTTTGGAATGTAGGTTATAAAGACAAATGGAGGGAATGCAATTTGCGCATCTTCGTAAATAGGAGAAGAGGGGATGTGATTGTGACACATAAGTTGGTCAGGGGTTGTTACCAGGTTAATATGGAAGTCATTTTCCATAGAATGGCAGAGGGGGGGGGGATAGAACAATAGGCCATACCTGGAAACTATAAAGAGCGTGTCAGCAAAAGAGTGAGTTGTAGGTTCTTTGCACAGAGAGTGACTGGTGAGTCGAATGTATTGTCTGAGAATGTTATGATTGCAGACACATTGAATGAGTTTAAGACATGGTTCAATGAGTTTTGTGTATGATAGTATATACTTCCTATGATGAGTCTGACTTTGTGGTGATTTCATGTTAATAATAATAATGATAACCTACTATCCATGATGACTATCTCCTTATTATCCTTTCTCCTTGCTTATGACAACTTTCCTAAACTTCAGAAATAGCTCATTATTTTTTTTTAGTTATCCTATGAAAACTTTTTCCTGTATATTTTCTGAAATGCTTCTCACTAATAATACATTCTTATCAGTTTCCCTTTTCCATTTCTTCTTTTCCAGTATCTGCATAACACATTAACAGGTATGTGATATTTTCACTTTTATGAAGGTTCCAAGATTTTATTCTTACAAATCAGACAAACTGGCTGGAGGATACATTTAATAGATATAATTATTATTATTATTATTACCACCCCAAGACCTCATGGAGTCAAAGACTCATCTAGGAGGTCCTTTTATCTCACACACACAGCTTATCATACCATGTTTTCAACACATTCAAACTCTTTGCAGACACCACATTCTCAGGCAAGGCATTCCAATCATTCACAACTCTGCACGAAAAAAACCTGCCTCTCACTCCCCTACTCACACCCTCTTTATACAGTTTCCAGGGATGACCTCTGGTTCTCCCTTGATCTCCCACTATTCTCTGTAGAACTTCTCCACCATTGACCCTATAACAACCCCTTACCAACTTGTAGGTCTCTATCATATCTCCCCTCTTCCTCCTGTCCATCAGACTCTGCAAATTACATCTTCTCAATCTTTCCTCATACTTGACATTCCAGAGGTCATCTCATGCCTTCGTTTTCTATTCTCATCTTGCTTCTTCTCCTTGCCTGTCATTGACATATTCTTTTAGAATGCATTCATCATACCTAACATTTTCTGAGCCTGACACCTGCCTCTGGAACTTTTACAGTAATTTTTATTTTCCATCTCCTGAATTTTTTCCATTATGAAATCAAATCTCTGTATTATATAACCTTTTCTTATAAACTGTTTACCAAGTTTGTAGTTTATGTTTTCTCAGTCTGCCATCTAAATTCCACAGTCCTGAATTAATCTTCTTATCTGCCTCAGCACTGTTTTCAGAATTTCTGTATCATGTTTTAAACTAGGCCACTAAATTTGCACAGTCTAGGGTCTGATCAAGGCCTAATAACAAATGTTTAGTATTATTAAAACTACAAGTTGTTTTCACTGCCTTTTTAATGTTTCTTCAAAGCACACCTATTTGCAATTATTTCAAGTTCACTTATCACTCTAGTCTTCTTACATTTCTAAATTCTGCGTGCAAAACCTCACATTAAATCCCCAATCATCTCTCTACATTACAGATCAGTTCATACTCCTGAAGAGTCACCACATCAGCCATTATCATCATAATCTATAGCAGCTGCATAAAGTAACAGTATCCCCCCCCCCACACACACACAAACACTCCTCTGCATATGGACTCTGAATTGTTTTCTTTTTCCAGGTTGAAGAGCTTCGACAAAGACTAGAAGAAAAGAATAAGATGATAGAAAAAAAGACACAGCAGGCTATGACAGCAACTCAAGAACGTAATCGGCTTGCACAAGAAGTCCAAGAATTGAGAGACCACATGGATATTAAAGATAGAAAGATTAATGTACTTCAGCGAAAGGTAAAAACCAAATATTTGATTAATGTAATTATTGAAAAACAGAGCCAAAAAAGCTTCATTTCAGCAAAAGAATATATAAAATATGAATATACAATGTTTAGAAGTAAATTTCATAGCTGAATGTATTGAAACATAGACTGTTTTGAAAAGATATAGACCAAAGAGCTTATGAAAATACAGCCCTCAGCATCAGAGTTGCCTTGGATTGTGCTACTTAAAAGATAACAAGATCTGCCCAGGAGCTCTCAGTCAGTGCATAATTACAATTATGCACCAACCAACCAAGAGTTCACTTAGAAAAATACAAGTCTCTGATATATATGATTGATATGGTATTAAACAGAGAGTTTTTGCTATCTTAAGGTTTCTTCTTGGTCTCGATGAGAACAAACAGTTGGAAACAGCTGTCAAGACAATGAAATCAAAAAACCACTAATAAAAGATCAATATATGAGTTCCTGGGCAGAGCCCATTATCTTTTAAGTAGTTCAGTCCAAGGCAACTCTGATGCTAAGGGTTTTATTCTCATAGATTTCTGTATATGTTTTCAAAAAGAGAACCAAAAAGACTTCATTTCAGCAAAGTAAATTAACAGAAATATGAGATATTATAAATCCATCCTTATTTCATAACTGAGTATAATGAAATATAGAGCATCTCAAAAAATATAGACCAGAGAGCTTATGAGAATACAACCCTCAGCATCAGAGTTTCCTCAGATTGCACTACTTAAAAAGACAATGAGTTCTGCTCAAAAGTCTGTATATGCACTTTTCATTAGTGCTTTTTTTTTTTTTTTTTTTTTTTTTTTTCACTGGCCTGATAACTATTTTGAACTGTTGGTTTTCATCAGAGACCAGAGTTCTCTTTCAATTTCTGGTTGGTCTCTGATGAGAACCAAAAGTTTGAAACAGATCTCAGGGGAGTTGGCTCCTGGGCAACACTTCTCTTTTAAGTAATACAATTCAAAACAACTCTGATGCCAAGGGTTATATTCTCATAGGCTCTCTGATTTATATTTTTCAAAATGTTCTTCTACATTTAAATATATTTGACTATGACAAGGTTTCCCAATTTTTTTTTCCCGTGGCCCGGTTATTTTAATACTTCATCTTCGTGACCCACTAAAATTTTTATGGCCAATAAGTAAAATAAAACAGATTTGAATGTTCATAGAGTTTTCATTTATTATTATTATAATAAAGAAGCATTTACTCTTACAAAAATATAAAGAAATTAAACTAAAGCCAAGTAATTTATTAATGAGATGTGTGATGCTATTGTTTGTTAACTAGAAACTTCAAGTTTGGAGGAAGTTTACAAAAAAGAAATTCTGCATGAGTTGTATTGTCACAATTGTATCTCACAAAACACATTAAATTGGCATTGTCCGATATGTCTGTACTTTCATCGACTTGCAAGGAAAAAAAATTGCACTCTTTTAAGTGAACCTGCGATAGTTTCTTCGATATTATCTGCCATCTCCATGATTCTACACTTCACTGTGTTATTTGATAGCGTCAGCATATTTACTTGGTTCTCCTGTTTTTTTATCACATATTCGAGATGCTAACATTTTCATTGCTGGAACTATTAATTTCTCGGCAACTGTGTGAAGATAACCAGTTTCAGCAATTACTTTTGATATTTCATAAGAAGCCATGACAAGGTTTTCAGACTGAGTTCCCTGAGAAAAATTTGAAGACATAGTCTTCTTGATAGCTATTACTTCTCTCTTTTTATTTATAAAGAAATCTATTGGCTTATTACTGTAGTTCGGATGTTTCAATTCCAAATGTCGCTTCAACTTTGAAGGTCTCATGGACTCATTTGAAAGTGCTGCATAACAAATAACACATAATGGTTTGTCATCAGCACCCTTGATGAAACTGAATTGTATGTAATCCTCAGAATACTGTTGGGTCCAGTACATCTTCTTCTTTTTTGTAAGAGTAGTAGACAATACATAGTGTGGCCGTTTGTTAGTGCTGTTCTTTCTCAGAACTCGTGCCCGGCTGTACATCACTCGATTGTTCATTGGTGCTAATCGAAAAGTTTGTAACCGGCACATTGTTTGTTTGTTGTTTTATTACCCATTTATCCATCGTTAAATGGGTAATGGCAAGCGAGATGAAGAAAGAATGAAATAAATTATTTAGAAACAATTATAATAATTACGATTGTTCAGCCGAACCCACCGGGCAACGCACACGCAATCAGTAAATACCAAAAAATATGCTCTCTCGATGCTTAACTCAAACTGAACAAGAGAGTGAGTACGTGGCGAGCGAGTAAAGCAAATGCCAGACCGCCAAAAAATTTGGCTGGTGGGGCAGTTGCCACCACGCAGCCTCGCCATTAGATGAACTACTTTACCTCGAACAAAGAGACTGTGAAATGGCGACACAGATGTAGACGGAGCACATTTTTCATCTCTGTTAATTAAATTATTTATTCATTAGTCCCAATTAAATGCTATTTACTTGTAGTTTGGAGTTTTGTGAAAAAAAGAAAACCCAAAAACGAAACACCTAGGTTTTCAAGAGTTTTTTTAGGCAACCCGGCATTTAGCTTTCATGACCCGGTGGCGGGTCGTGACCCACCATTTGGGAAACGCTGGACTATGAAATAAGGATGGATTTTTAATATTCCCTATTTCTGTTTATTTGATAAATGTGTAGAAATGTTTTTACATATTCTTTACAAAAGCACATTTTATGACTAACTAATCTTTACTTTTTATAAAGAATTCATAAACTCACATATACTCTTTTGCAAGGAAATGTCTATATTTTGGCTACTGCACTGTACAAAGAATTTAAAAATTTTACCTTTCTCTTAATAATGTTATTGGATTTAACACTTTCATTGCCAAGCTGAAAATTGGAATTTTGCGTGGTGGCCAAATTTTTTTAATTTTTTTATTTAGTTAGTGACGGCCACGTGATAACGCGTGATCGGCCAGACGGTGAGAACTTGCATCACGTGATATCGCGTGATCGGCAATGAACATGTTAAGGTAGTAGTAAGAGAACTGAATTCAAGTGGTTTGAAGGGATGCTCTTAGTTGTGATTTTTACATGTTAAGATTGCAGGGAGACTACAGATGGTTAGTACTAAGTCCCAGAATGATTAATGTCAAAGATTCCTGAAGATTTAACTTTCCTTCTCTTCTCTTCTCTTCCGACTGTTGTATGAGATCACGCAGCTAAAAAATGTTCTTCATGTCTAAATAAGATTCATCCATACCAAGAAGGTCTTTTCAGTTAACATATGTTGCTGAACCATGAAGGTACACTTGCCCAGTAGATTATTAACACTTTATTTACATTTTTTTAATGTGGACTTTATTACCAACCATAGCAAATATGAAGCAGATAAAATATTACTGTATTATTAAGTGGGGGGGAAAAATACTACTCTACTAGTTAGACTATTGCTTTAAAAAATGCATAACATATTGTATATATACAAATATACATGGTGTATCTTATAAATGGAGTGAGAGGAATGTAGTCTCTTCAATCATGAGGTGTTGTAACACAATACACTTCTTGATACTCATTTTTTTTCCCTCTAAATAAATAAAATACTTGTCCAAAATGATACTTCTAGAGTATTAGTTCATAGTAGTAGGAGCTTCACTTTCAAGTAAATATTCACTTCCAAGTTTCATTCTGCAAAAAGTAATATAATACTGTCAAATATATAAATTCTTTCAACTCCTGGCATGCAGCACAGTGCAAATTGTATTGAGCTAGACAATGGATCATTTCTACAACTCCTTTAAACTTGCAAATATAACCATTAGTTGTCATATAACTTCATGCTTTTCCTTTGCTGCATTACAAGGCTAGAACATACTTGGCTTATAGAACTTACTGAAGCTAATTTTTTTTGTGAACATATTTTAAATAATCTTTCATCCTAGGTGGTAGGTGTCTTTCATTGCCTGGTGAAATCCATCCTGCTTTCTCTCTCATGCACAGTTCATTGTACCTAAATTTAAATGTATTCACTGTGTCTTCACTCACCACACTTTCAAGCAATGCATTCCAATCGCCCACTACACTCCATCCAAAAAATCTACTCCTTACCCCCTTTCTCACACCTTCCTTCTTCCAATGATGGCCTCTTGTTTTCTTACTGCCTCCAGACATTTCTATGAAAAATCTCTTCTGCATTATTCTGGAAATTATCCTTTACCAACATATATGTCTCAATCATGTCACTTGTCCTCCTCCTATCCACTAGGCTCTGCAATTTGCATTCTCACAATCTATCCTCATACTTCACATTCCAGAGATCAGAAATCAAAAGATTACTATTGTCTGTTTGAAAACCAGACAACAGTAATCCATATGCAGCCTGATCAAAGCCTTGTACAATGGAATTATAACATCCTCACTTCTACATGTCAGTGTTGTCTGCACAATTGCATCTGCTATGTTGTCCTTACAATTGTTGCAAAATGCCCTGGAAATTTTAACTTCCTATCCACCATCACACCAGATCTTTCATCTCCTCCACCTCCTCTAAGATAATGCCCACAAATCCTATGCTCTGCATCTCATCTTCACTTCCCAAATTTTAAAACCTTACACTTTGCTACATTAAAGTGATGTCCCCCCCCCCCACACACACACTTGCTCAATCAGACATTTATTCAAATTCTCTTGCAAGGCTACAACATCTGCTCTACTTCTCATAACTTTCCCCAACTTTGTATCATCTGCAAACAACTGCATATTACCATTTGTGCCACTTCCAGTGTCATTTAAAGAGCAGTGTGAATGGGGGGAGGAACCACTGATGGTGGGTGAGCAGGAGGTATATGAGGAATTGAGTAACTTGATGTCAACAAGACACTGCAGTTGATAGTATATCACCACACGTCTTGAGGGAACTATAAGGTGGGTGATTATATCAAACACAGGAGGCAGCTTTCAGTGATATCATGGAATGAGGAATTGACTGAGTGTATTCCAAAGGAAGAAGATTGAATAAGGTAGATGTAAAATCAATGATTGAAGAGGTGAAGCAAGCACAGAGTTAACAACAGCTTTAACTCACTGTTTAACGTGATTCTTAGATTGGCCGAAGTTCCAAAGGAGGGGAAAGAGAGCAAAACTGTTCTGCTTCATAAAGGGGATGATAAGACTAAGGCTTTGGATTATATGCCAATGTCTGGAGTTGTGGTCAAGGTATTGGAGAAGCTAGTGAAAACAAGGATTCAGAACTGCATTTACAGAAGCAGAATTCTCTTTGATGGACAGCATAAGTTTGCTAAAGAAAGATGTCTTGCTTTTGTCTAGAACTACTGCACTTGATCATAAAGTACGACGAACCACACAAAGGCGGGAAACAGTTTAATTTAAGGTCACGATTGTGAGTTATAAAAAAATTGTGCTGAGAAGAGTAAATGCTGACTGGTTTCTAACTCCTTGGTTTTAACTTTAGTATATCCTAGGATTCAGAGTGGCGCAGCTCATACAAATAAATTTTCTTTGAGTCTGAAGTGGGAGATAGAACCAGAGCTGAGACAAAGGAATTGGCATCCACCATTTGCAATTCTTTGTCTCACAAGACCTCAGTTTCACTCTTATCAGAGATATGGCCAGTAGAGTATTTAGAGATAAGAAAGAGGTATTTTTAGGAAAGTAGACACGACACAAGCTAGTAATTGTGTTGGAACAATTGGATGGCAGATTAATGTGCTGGATTGGAGGTTGGCTGCCTGATAGGTACCAGCAGGTTGTGTATAGGGGAGGGGGGGGATAATCCCAGAAGTGGAAATTCACTAGAGGTGTGCCCCAGCAGGTTTGTTTTTGGGGCCATTATTGTTTAATTTGCATTTATGAAGCAGAACAGTTTTGCCCTCTTTCCCCTCCTCTTTGGCCAATCTAAGAATCATGTTAAACAGTAAGTTAAAGCTGTTGTTAACTCTGTGCTTGCTTCACCTCTTCAATCATTGATTTTACATCTACCTTATTTAATCTCCTGTCCTTTGGAATACACTCAGTCATTTCCTCTGCCAGATACTTCCTGAGTAGGGACCAAGCAGCACTGATTTCCTTCCAATCCAATTCCACGATATCGCTGAAAGCTGCCTCCTGTGTTTGATATAATCACCCACCTTATAGTTCCCTCAAGACGTGCTGTGATATACCATCAACTTCGTTGTCTTATTGACATCAATTTACTCAATTCCTCATATACCTCCTGCTCACCCACCATCAGTGGTTCCTCCCCCTATTCACACTGCTCTCAAATTATGCATCATGTTATAATAAGAAGGATGGAATACTTTGATAAACTGCTCATTTAACACCTCTACTGTATCTTCCTCAGCATTTGTCATTGCACCTAAATGGACTGGTAGTCAGGAGTCTTGAGAAAGCGTTGTTCAGCAAGAGTTCAGAAGTACAAAGTCAGAGAAACTAGAATATTTAGGGAGAGATGCAGGGAGCGTGGGTCCAGGCAGCCTAGATGTTAATAAGTGGGAGAGTGATCATATGATACAAAATGGCACTCCAGGTTAAATTTAGTCAGCTAAGTAACATAAGGTGTAAGGGATGTTGTGAGATGAAGGGGGGAGGGGTATGGTAGTTTTTGTATACTAATGCCAGAAGTATTCGAAGTAATATTGAGGAGTTTTTGGCATCAGTTAGCACAACTTGGTCAAAAGTTATAGGCATTAGTGAGATGTGGTTGACTGAGGATGATATGGTCATTGAAATAGAATGCAAGGGATGTAATGTCTTCAGACAGGACAGAAGAAGCTGGATAGGAAGATGGGTATGCTAATGATAGCAGAGGAATGAAAGCCAAAAAGGGTAGAAGTACATCAGAGAACAGGGATTCAGAGAGTAATTCATTTGAGGCTGTCTGGTGTAAGACGGAGGCCAACAGGACTAATTATGTAATTGGATGCTGTTATAATTGTGGAAATAGTTATACAGGTGAACATAGATGATGTAATTCACTTGCAAATTAGCATGATCAAGTAATTATTATTATGGGGAATTTCACCTATAGGGACATAGATTGAGAGGAGAAATGGTCATAGGCTGGGAAGGAAATGGAATTTATACAGCTGTGAGAGATAATTACCTGAGGTAATATTCAATGGAGAGGACATCTTTGCATCAGAGAACTTAATATTAACCAATTTAGCTACTCTGCTCTGCTTGGAGAAAGTGATCATATAGTTTTGACCTATGAGATTGCCACACACATGCAGTTTCTATTTAGAATGGATATATTAGAACTACAAAGTAGGTGATTATGACAAACTGAGGAGACAGCTTTCAGCAGAACAATGGCATAAGAATTTGGAGGGGAAAGATGTTGGTGCAGGAGGTGGTCAAGGGATATTTGAAGAAGGCAGTATCCGAATGTATACCTAGAATCAGAAGGATTAAATAAGATAGAGTTAGATAGACGAATAGCTTCATTAAGAGTTGCACACAAAGAAACGGTCATAGAGGGATTATGAAGAAAAAAGGTGATCAGCATGCCCATGAGCAGTGTAAGGTGCAAGCAAGAAGGGTGCCAGTATAGTAAGGGAGGCCAAAGCTAATTATGAGAGAAAGCTAAATGATCAGGCCAAAAGAAACCCTAAGGAGTTCTTTCACTGTGTGGCAAGTAAAAGGAGCAACGACTATGGAAGGATGACTTTAAAAGGTGCTGATAGTGGGGAGGTAACAGAACCAAACCAAATAGTTGAATTACTGAGTGAGCATTTTGCAGGGGTGTACCATCTAGGTGGTGACATTGCAGTGCCAGATGTGACACTGACTGATAGCAGAATAAAGATTGAAGAAATGAAGGTGCTTAAAATATTGCAGAACTACAATATGAACACAGTCATGAGATTAGATGGCATGTGTATTACACGAGAATATGCAAGGGAATTATCAGCTCCTTTGACTAACCTGTTTAATGTAAGCCTCAGTAGTGGGAAGGGGCCAGTGGAGTGGAAAGAGGTTAAAATATTCCCATTGTATAAAGGAGGCTAGAAAACAGAAGTAGCAAATTATAGGCCAATCAGCATCTTAGAAGTGGTGGTTATGGTATTGGAGAAATTGGTGAAAGACAGAATTCAGGACTAGGTGGATAGGTATATGATACTCTATAAGGGACAACATGGTTTTGTGAAGGATAGGTCTTGCCTTAGTAATTTGTTTACTTTTTATAATCAAGTGACAATGGAATTGGATAAATGAAATGGCTACTCAGTGATATTTTTAGACTAACTATGCAAAAGCATTTGACAAGATCCCACATAGAACTCTATTGCATAAATTGGAGCAAATGGGAAGAGATATGAATCTGGTTATTTGGATTAGATGTTGACTGATGGACAGATATCAAAGACTGGTTTATGGAGAAAATGAGTCCAGTAGAAGGCAAATGACTGGTAGTGTACCACACTCCTCAGTACTTGATCCTCTGTTGTTTAATTTGTATATATTAGTGATATAGGAAATGATTTGACAAAAAATATTCATTTGTTTGCTGATGATGCTAAACTGGGAAGAACAATGGTAAATGAAGGCAATAATGCAGATATCCTGCAGAAAGATTTAAAAGACTAGCAGTACGAGAAAAGGTAAATGGCTGCCAGTTTAACGTTGTCAAGTGTAAGGTGATGCATTTTGGGAAGAAATCAGAAGTGTATACTATATTGATGGAACTGAACTAAAGGAAACAGATCAGGCCAGAGACTTGGGTGTGATTGTGGAGAGGGAGTTGTATAGTTTAGAAGTTTAGGGAGTTGAATGCATGTTGCAAAGGACAAAACGGATTACTTTGTTGAAGAACACTCTAACAAACAGAGATAGAAAGGTTATTATTCCCTATATAAAGCTTTAATAAGGCCACATCTGGACTACTGTGCATGGATCTGGACTCTCAGATTCCATGGTGATGAAGTTGTGAAGAGGATCCAGAGGCAAGTGATAAAGATTGTAGCAAGTCTGTGGAATGTTCCCTATGAGAATAGATTGAATGACGAAAAAGATAGTTCAAAAAACCCTCTCATGGCTTCCTTCCGAAACTGTGAGCAAGAGGTGAGGAGTGGTTTCTTTTTGTGGAGGGTGGTTGAACCATGGAATGCATTGCCTGATTGATTGGTGAGAGCAAGAACGGTCAATGAGTTCCAGGAGTGGTATAATAGAATTTGTGTTTCCTAAGAAGGACCTTTCACGATGAGTCTCTTGACTCCATGGAGGCCTGAATAATAATAATAATAAAAAGAGGATGCATGATAGAAGCATTTAACTTATTAAAGGGATTTTATGGGATTCACACTGAAGACATTTTTTCAGTACATGGCAGAAAGGGGGGAGATAAAGTTGTATGAATTTTTGCTTGAAGGGTTTTGAAGGTGGAATAAGTTGCTAGAAGTGGTTGCAGGTACTTCATCAGTGGACAAGTTTAAGAACTATGATAGGTATTGTGTGAATGATGGCTAGTGTGTGTGAATAAATGGATCTCTCATGATGAGTCTTCTGACTCCATGGAGATACCTGTATAATAATAATAATAATAATAATAATAATATCGAAAAAACAGATCCATACCTCGGATTTCTTTTAGTCTCATTTATAAACTGCTGCTCATACTGCACTTTCCTTACCAAGTGAGTCACTTGGTAAGCTCTTTGTACATCTTATGTAACTGAGCTGTACAAAGAGCTTAACCTTTTTCTAACCTTTGGAATACACTCAGTCATTTCATCTGCCAGATAGTTCCTGAGTAGGAACCAAGTAGCATTGATGTCCTTCCCACCCAATTCATAATTCCATGATATTTCTGAAAACTGCACCTTGAGTTCATTATAATCACCTGCCTTATAGTTCCACACATAAACCTTTCTCACAAAAGTCCTGATATGGCTGGCCACCACCCAAGAGATCACTTCATGGTCACTTTCATTAATTGGAGGAAGATGTGACACTTCATTTACAACAATATCTTCTGATTAGATAATCAAATCCAAGACCTCCTTGTCCTGAAAAGGTCAATATACTCAAACCCAGGGAGGAGTCTGGTGTTATCCCTTACCCAATCATGCTGGGGAGGCACCAGATATGACTTTTTTAAAGGAGCACCATCTACAGAACAGTGTAGCAGAGATGGGCATCTCTTGTGTTCTGCAGGTGCTGACTCAATTAAGGTACCTTGATAATGGGACCAGCCTTTAGCCCACCTAAAGTCTTCTTGTATTAATGGGTTATAGAAAGCCTCTCTGCAGATAGGGGAAGAAGATGGTTCTAAGTTCGTGATTCTGGACAGCCGCAGGCATAGGATCAGCCATCTAAGTGATGGAACCCCGAGCCTGCCATCCTTCACGTGGAAATAAGCAGTAGGGGTGTCAGGCGGCAGTTGGAGCCATGATCTCATGGCTGAACAGATAGCCCTGTCCATTCGAGACAGTACCAAGATATATGTCCTACCAAGCACCAACTTGTGGTAAAAGTGAGGTAGGAGATAGTGGGAAAGGAAAAACAGTCTTTGCTGGGTGAGAGGAGCTCCTTTCCTCA